>NW_020450781.1:307030-456791 GCF_003343035.1 Apteryx rowi
TAAGCAGCTCTCTTGAACGCCCCTTCCTTCTAGGGCCCTAACCCATGGGATTCCTCCAAGTAGGTCCCTGAAGAGGCCCAAGTTTGCTCTCCTGAAGTCCAGGGTTGCGATCCTACTTAGTGCCCTGCCTCCTCCTCGCAGGATCCTGAACTCCACCATCTCATGGTCACTGCAGCCAAGGCTGCCCTTGGCTAATAAGGATGAGTTGTTGTTTCATGGTTACACCAGAGAAGTGTATCTTAAAAATATCAGGACCATCAAAATGCCATAGTTCAGTGTAGTGGCAGTGAAATTTAGATCCTTAAATCTAGTCCAGCAAAAATATACTGCTATTTGTGCTAGAATATCCAAAGAGCTTAATGTGACCCTGTTGAATATAATAGAATAACCATATGCTTCAATACAGTCCACAGGAAGATGTCATATCTAAGCAAACTTAGTAAACCAGTGCTTCGTGAAAGGTTACGTACAGTAATTTTGTATTTATACATGCTGTGTACCATATCAAGTTTAACATTCACTCTAGATACTTTGTCGTGTAATCAGATCAGTTCTGATCATGCCATCAGGCATTAAAGCATGTTGTTGCAGGTTTACTGGACAGCAGAAATAAATCCTTGCCCTTTTAGTACAATCGTTCCCTGAATCAAAGATATTTTCAAAGAATCCTTCTCAAACTTCAAGTGGGGATAATTGCTTCAAAAGTTTATGTTCTACCTCTAAGAAGCTTGGCTCATTGCCTATTGTATTGGAGGTTTTCATGAGACCTGACACTTAGATTTATTTAACTTCAGGTTCAGTTCTTGTTCGTAATAAGTTCCAAAGTAAGCTGTTCTGTGGGTTTTATCAAAGACTGTTAAAGAAACATTTAGAAAAGTAACTAATTATTTAAGCACTTCATTAGAGAGAACAGCTTTACTTGTGGTTAGTGTACAGTGCACCAATCTTGATAACCTTCCTCTGACTACCTCTCATTATGTATTTAAATGACTTGAAATTTTCCCCCCATAACTCTAATTTATTCTCTCAGATGTTGGAACCCTGCTTAAAGATGCAGAAAGATTTTTCCTGACTTATTCTGATGACAGGCTAGGTAACTCCTATTAGTTAAAATCCAGAAAGTATAACTGGATTTGATATAATTATCTGATGAGGGGTTGGGAGGGAAGAATCTTGAACTGAAAGTTCTAGTCAGTCTAGTATGAAAGGTTGTGATGGTGGCGTGACATGATGATTAGTATATATAGCCCAACTCTAGTATACATTCCCACTAAAGTAAAATTAGCATTCTATCTGTTTGCATGGTCCTTTAGATATTATGCCTTTCTTTTTCACCAAAGCTTTTTTGTAATTATTGCACATTTTGATTGGGAGTTTGTTCTAAGCAGCTTCTCAGAGGTACAGCAGAAATGGTGCATCTTTTGAGGTTCCGGAAGAGTCAGAGGGCATCAAACATAGTTTTCCCATGTTTGAAACTTAAGCCCACAGCATGTTAAGACTTCAGCCTGTTTACTTCTCTTTCATTTCTTTTACTGGAGAGAGGAACTACAGCTCAGGTTTAATGTAACAATAAAATTATGATCTTGAGAAAACCTTTTTTCTTTCTTCCCAGGTTCAGTCAAAAACCTGAGACTTTGGAATTACAGGGAACGACATTTATGTACCTCAGTGGTGCTTCAGCTTTTTATTGTTGAGTTCGCAAGCACTGGCATGAAATAATTTTTAATTAAGATACACTAGTGTAAAGTCAAAATCAAAGTTGAACTACATGGCCATCTGAGCCATCAAGACACGCAAGAGATGATATGGGCTTTCCTCATGTAATCTTTATTGTGGAGAAGGGCTGACAAGTCATTTGTAAAATAAGAACATGAAGTTGAGAAAATTTCAGTAATAAACATTTCTTAAAAAGGAATGCACACTTATAGTTATTTTGGGTGATGATAACCACACAGAACGATTAAGGGCCGGAAGGGCGTATTTGACCTCCCTAGCTCATCATTCCATAAGTAATAGTTATTTCCCAGCTTCCCGCTCTACTTACATAAACCTCCAAGTGCCATAATGAATGTTGATGTTACTGTGTCATCAACTTCTTCCCATGTTCAACACTCTTCTTTTTGCCTTTTTACCTGGGCTTACCAGTAGAAACACTGTTTTTTGGAACTTGGCCTGTAAAGAAGTCCTCTCCGTAGATGCATGAGCATGTTGTCATTACATTAGGTGAACCAGAACAGTTCATCGGCCTCACTAGACATTGTCCAATGCCTTCTTTTCCAAGGGCTACCTGGACAGGGTCATACATGTGAGAGCATATACAATGTGTGGAGAAGGAGAGCTTTTAACTGTTGATCACATGATGAATTTATGTCTGGTTATGTGATTGGCAAGGCACAGAAATATAAGGCCTATAGTAGACTAATGTGGTCTGTCAGAAAGGGTTGTCCACCCATGTACTACAACATGAGGTGGATGTGTGATTGATAAATATTGAAACAAATGGAAAATGAATGGCCCCATGGAAATTAATATTCTTTTCCTTTAGTCTTGGGTTCCTTGAAAGAGTATTATATATGACAATTATTAATTAAATTACTTAGTTTTCAAACTGATGGAATCCTCTTAATAGCTTCATATATGCTGTGGTAGATTGCTTGCAGATTTGTGGAACAAAAATATGTAGGAACAAAAATATGTAGGCAGTACTTTTCATCTCTTCTTTTTGTCAAAAGATTAGAGATACAGCTAGGAAAAAATACCTAAGTATAATATCGATCAGATGGATTTCTGGTCCTGAAGAAAGGGGCTTATCAAGACTAGAGAGGTTTTTTTAGCCTCATCCTTGTTTTGACATGATTTCATATGTGATTGTAAGTCATTTTTAGTCACTCTGACTCTGTATGGAAACTGTTTTGCAATCCTCACATACAAAATCTTTAATAAATGCCGATAGTATAATTATCCTACATAAAGGATGTCTGTGAAAAAGGATGTCTGTGAAAGTCTGTCCCTGAGACTGATAGTTTTTTTAAATATACTAACTTTAATTTGGTAAAGGAATGGAAGTAGTATTTACAATGACAGGGATTCTTCTCCTCTTTGAACTATTCAACATGTATCTTTATCCAAATAAACATCAGTTCATTTTTTTTTTCAGTGAGGAGCGCTTAAGATTCCATAGCATAATCCGATTTTGTCTTAGGACCACAGGGGAAAGCCAGGTGTGTAGCTCTTAATCACTGGAAAGGAATGAATTATACAGTTATGCTTGGGAGGGTACCTTGTGTGATAAAAAGAGGCTGTTTTAGTGCTGCTAAGCTTTAGTATGGAGACATCAAGCATTCTAAAATCCAAACCCATCAATATCCTAAAGCTTAAATCAAGTCTCACAGTTATCAGTCTGTGGGCTTGTGTTTCCCCCTTGTAGGCATCTTTTATATGTTTGCCATTTTCAGGTTGTCTTCTGTTTTATTTGTGTTTATCTCAGATACTCTTCATTTCTTTTCCTGAAAGCAATGTGTTTCAGTGTTACCTAATCTTGGGAAAGATCTTGTGAGTTTCAGAAAAGTAGGTGAAATGATTTAAAGGTGAATGAAGTTCTTTTCAAAGGTTATGAATCCGTCAGAAGAACCTCACCTTTTCCTCATTTATAAAGAAGTGGCCTAGGACGAATGACATTGTGATTGGTAGAAACTCATACCATTTTAACTTAGGCCTAACATGGCAAATCTGAAAAGTAGAAGAAATAACTCTGCAACTGTTTCCTATATGTAAAATCACTCTCATATCCTACATTGCTATAAAATGGTAGACTGCAATCAGATCCCTCTGCACTGGAATACCTGGGGAAAAAAAAGGTTAAGGTGTCTGTTCATATTTCATATTTTCCCTCAGTGGGATCAGTGATTTATGTCTCTTTCTTCTACCAGCCTTTGACTTTTATGAAACTTATCAGATTGCTCTTCCCGTTGTTGAAAAGGGTGAGTAGGCTCAAAAGTTATTAGGAGGGCAGAGATAAAGAAATAGAATCCAGGACACCAGTAGTTTTAGAGTCAATTCTAGTTAATATTTGTATTCACCTAGAGCTTAACGTGACAACCAAACACCAAAATGGAAAAGAAAGCTGTATTAAAATATTATGGGTTGTGTTCTACAGACCAGAATTCTTTTCTGTATGGAGAAAAGTTTGACACTGCAATGACGCTGAAGACCTGTTATATGTGATAACAAGGAGAAACTAAGAATGGTATTTCTCACATACATAAGTGTACAAATTATTTGGAGTGTAAAGTGGAGTACTCTGAAATAAGGAAATTCAAGAATTTCAGTTCTTTTTTTCTACATAGATGCCAATCATATTATGTTTCACCCTTTAATTATGTGCTTATGCACTATTTTCAAACACAYGCTTGCACACACACACACTTATGCATGGGCGCGTGCACACACATGGAGAAAAATTTGTTTCCTTCTATACACAGAACTGGGACTATTCATTTAATGAGAAGCTGTCATAGCAGGCTTTATTTGCTACACAGTGTTCAAAGCTCACTTTCAAGGAGTTATTCATTTCTTTCTAACCTTTCCTGTGACTCCCATTACTGGATTTTTGAGTGCTTCAGCAATGGTAGTAAGTTTATTTTCACAATATCCTCCTGAAATGCAACTTTGTCTTCCCATTTCACAGATGGAGGTGAGACAGAGAGAGAAGATAGTCCAAAGTGTCCCCTAGAAGGTCAATGTAATGGACTAATATGATAGTGGTCAGTTTAAAATGCTTGGGACTAGATGTTTATAAATTACTGAACATTTTGTAGCATGTGTTCAAGCAAACTGTGACTGTTCATCACTGAAGAGAAACTAACTGCAGAGAATCAGGTCTAGAAGAAAAAAATTGAATTAATGCTTGTTACTTCATGGTTAAATCTAGAGAAACTGTTTTGCTCATGAATTAATAATACTAGGGGCTATCAGTTATAACCTGACTGAGCACCCCATGTAAAACCTGTGTGAGAAAAGACTGAGATCTAGTGCATCCACTGGAGGCTCTCAGCTGAGATACATATTGCCAGTATTTGAGCACGACAGAGTGCAAGTTCATGCTTATGCACTTCAATCCTTTACAGATACAGAAGTAAGTTGGTCAGACCACCCTCTGAAAGATGGAAATACTCTCCTGAGGGTAGATATTCGTTACAGCCTATAGATTGGATACTTACTGTTCTTTGATGTCTTAGGCAAGGAAGATAGTGCCAAGGTGCTATCATGATTATCTAGCATAAAATACACAGCAAGCCAAGAAGGGTTTTTCTCATGCAGTCTTTATTGTGGAGAAGGGCTGACGAATCATTTGTAGAAACTTGGGATACAGAGATTGTCTTAGAGCGGTTAGGCTTGCTAGTCCCAGAAAGTAACCATTGTTCGATGTTTCCATGAGAGGGCCTCCATTAACTGCAGTTGAACTTGGCTGAGTGTGAAATTAAAAAAGGAGACTCAGATTTCAAGACACTCGCTCAGGTGCTCCAAAGTATGCTAACTGGCACTATGGGAGACCTCCTAAAACAAGTAAGTATACTTAAAGGAAAGAGGCCATGACAATGTGAAAAGAAAACCTTTGTACTATCACTGAACCCACAAAGTTTGTCAAGATCAGTCACACTTTGTTAACTGTTAAATGTCAGACTTTCATGAAATACTCCTTTTTCCTGAAGACTGATTCCAGCTGCACTTGGTGAGACCTACAGTACCAGGACCTGGAACTGTTTATATGTGGGCAGAAAAGTCTGTGAAAATCAATGTAAGAGGAATTGTCAGGATACTAAATATTAGGGCATTGCTTAGCTTTAAGAAAATATATTTAAAACTTAAACTTGGCAGAGGTGTAAAGGTTTAGAGACTTTGTTGGCTTCTGGTGACAGCTGGATCTGAGACATGAATTATAGAAACTTAAATTGCTGACTTGCTTTATGGCACTGCAGACATTTTAATCTTCTGTGTTTGTTTCTCTTCCTATAAAATGAGGGAGGCATGGAGATTCCCACAGCTACGTATTTGTACATAGTTTAAAACTTTAGAAACTAATATGATTTGTAAATATTAATACCGCTCATTTTATACTATGTTTATGGTGAGACTGGAATGTAAGAAGGGCTGGTCCTTTGTCTCCATGATTGTTTTTTAATACAATCTTGAGGTCTGCTTGGAATCTTCAGTTTGTAATGCACAGTTCTGTAGGAATAAATGAAAAAGTTGTAAATTCAGGATTGTGATTCTAGGATTAAGTGGAAGGTTTTAGTCAAGAATATGTACGTATATCTGCTTATTCTACTTTGCTTCATGTGAAAGATCTTAAAAGCTCTTCCTGATTTTGAGAGAGAATGTCCCTTGAGATATTTCGTGAATATTTGTCACAATATTCTTTGCAAATAACAATAGTTAGAAAGACTTTCAGTATTTTATGTTTTCTAATGTTTGGGAGTATAAAATTATTCTAAAATTTGGTGTTTTAATATACGCTCAGAGAGTTCACTTTCAAGTAAAATCAATATTACTCATTTCACTGTTTTGATATGTGAATATCATTCAGTTATATTTACGGTTCTTATGATAAGAATGTGTATTTTCAAATCTAGAAATTCTTTTTACAGGGGTATTCTTTCTAATAGAAATGTTTTGGATCTTTGCCTCTAGCTACAGTTGACCTCCATGTAATTGTCATTGTAACCTCAAGATTTAAAAAGAAACTTAAAAGGTGATGGTGTCTCAAAGCTTGTGCTATAAAAAAAGAGTAGAATATATTTCATTTCATAATCTCATCCGTAGAAGAGTCTTTGAACTTTCACATGCTGCCAGTTCTTTGCCATTCAGTTGTTATTCCACAAAATATACCAGCAAAATTGTTATTTTGTAATATGCAGCCTTAAAATATTAAATCAACACACACAATCTGCAATGATGTAATGTGGAGCTTTAAAGAAGTGGTAAGTTGGAATCATGTGGAAGGATATTTACTAAGACAGGCCATGATACGCTCACTGACACCCAAAAGGCTTTTGGAAAAATGGCATTCAGTGCTTTTACAAGTTAATATATATCTTGTAATTCACTCTAATGTATTTTCAAAGCCATGAAGCCTGTACTGGTGATCTCTAGGAAGGAGATTTGTCTGTTAGGCAGCTAATTACCAGATAAGTGCCCAGAGCAAGCACCTGCTGTCTCCTTTATAAAATTGTGCTACACACAGGGAAATCAATGGTGACAGATCTCCATCCTGAATTTGTCCACATTGTGCTYCTGGGTTCATTCTTCATTTCAGGTGATTATTTGGATGACCATGATTTTTGAATCACGAACTTTTTGCACTTAAAAGCTCTCTCAGTTCTTTTCTGGTTGAAATTGCTAACTGCAACCCTAGCTCGCATGTCACTTGTTTCCTGTGATGTGAGGTCCTCATCATTGTGACACTTCCACACCCCATTAAAAAAGCTCAGGATACAGACATCACACTGAGAATTTTTCAGAATGCAGCTTCTGATTTTGAATGCCAGGTTATCTTGAAAATGCATTATTTGGATAGTAGGAGGATACTGAGTCACTAAGTTTAACGGTAGCATAGAATACAATTATGTAGAAGAGATTCAACTTCTGGCTGGAAGAATTTACAGTTAAATATAAGGAAACAAGCTAAAACAAGTGAGTATAATGGAAAGCGGCACACGAGTGTGTTTTAAACATTTTGGAGGTGTTTTTGGCTGGGTTTTTGGTTGTTGATTGTTCTTGTTTCTTTTGTTAATTCATCTATTTGGTTGTTTTCCGTCTTCCTCAAAGTGTAGATCACAAAGTCATTTAATAAGCCCAGTCCTTTAGCCTTCTGTCTAGCTTTTAATGGCATTATGAATTTTATGGGCTCATTAAGGGAATAATAATCCTTAAAGACTATTTGGGGGAGGAAAAAGAAGTATGTATGCAAGGATTTTTTTAGGTAAGAACATCATGGAAGAGAGCAGAGGGATATCTACCAAAAAATACAAATGGAGCCTTATGGTAATGGAGAGAGATTCAGCTGCAGCTACTTTAGACAGAGAGAGAGAATTCATTTTTTCTGGACTTTTATATAGGACTGTTAAAGTTTGAATTTAATGTTAACATAAGAGGAAGAAGAGGAAGTTCCAGAGATGGGTCTGTGTGACACAGACAGTAAGTCGTGGTATGGAGTGTTATTCCACATTTGTATTCCTATTGACATCTCTATTTTTGTTTATTAGAAGAGGTTGTATGGTCAGGTGGTGCTGGAGGCAAATGGGGAAAAGACAAACAGGACAGACAGGAGGAGACTGTAGCAGTAGTCAAGGTGAGAGGTAGTTGACTGTTTGGAAAGGTATTTTTTGCTATGTTGACCAAAGTAGCCATGGTAGATCATGGAAGTGTTATAGAGAAAGAAACATCAAGATTTTGTTGACTTGCTGTGTAGGTCAGGGTAGGCCATAGTTAAAGATGATCTCCATAAGGGATGATAAATCTGGAAGAAACTGTCAGATTGGATGCAACTGAGCTTAAAGTCAATCTCTGCATGGCTTCCAATTATCAAATACATTTTATGTTTGTATTTGACTGTGGTCAAGCTGCTAGGAGTATTGCTGACCTGACTTAATTGGGTCATGTGTAGTGATCTAGGTGTGAATTATGGACTGATAAACTGGAGTGAGTTCAGCAGAATGCCACCAGGAAGGTCGGGGCTGGAGCATTTGCCTTGTGAGGAGAGACTAAGGAACTAGGGCTTGTTCAGCCTGTAAAAGAGATGGCCTTCGGGGACCTAATAGCAGCCCCAGTGCCTATGAGGAGGCTATCGAGAAGACGGAGCTGGGCTCTTCACAGAGGTGTGTGTTAGGAGGACAAGAGACAATGGGCATTATTTGGAACAAGAGAAGTCCAGGCTGGATATAAAAAACTGTTTCCCCATGAGGACAGCCAAGCAGTGGAGCAGGGGCCCAAGAGAGGCTGTGCAGTCTCCATCTTTAGAGGTTTTCAAGACCCAAYTGGTTAAAGCTCTGGGCAACCTGGTCTGATCTCATAGCTGGCCCTGCTTTGAGCAGGAGGTTGGACTAGAGATCTCCAGCCTGAATTATCCTGTGATCCTATGACAGACAGTAAGACAGTTTTAGCGATTGCACTGTTTGCAAGATGCTTTTGTTTATTTATTTCCTTTCTATAACTTCAGTGATAATGATTCAGGGATAACAGATTAAAAATCCTGATTATTGCTAAGATTCCTGATTGACTTTTTACTGAGAAATTAATATTAAATGTTCATTTATCCTTAGTTCAGTTCTGTTTCTCCCCTCTCTTATATATGAAAGCATAAACACATACATGTCCTATATGCACACACAAAAAGAAGAAACAACRTGAAATTCCCTTTGCAAAAGCGCCTGGCTGTTTTAATTATTTTTCAGTTTCCCGTTTCATTAAATGAATAAGTAAACTCCATGTGTATTCAGAATTCAGTGAGTTCCTAGGAATGGCATACAGTTGGCAATATCTGATACAAGCATGCTTGTAGACAGCATTTTTTTAATGACATAGCACTGTGCATTCATTGGGATGTATGACGGCAAGGATGCTTCCTGTGGGAATTATTGTGTAATTTTATTAGAAAAAAATATTTTATGTGCTGTTTATTTTCTATTTTAAGATCAGCATTCCAAATTTGCAGAAGACTGATAGAATTTAGTAAGTAATAAAATGAAGGAGCTCTCTTAATACCTATAGAACTTAATATGCCTTCTGGAACTATTCAATAAAATTTCATTTACATATTTTTCTGATGTGTAATCTATGTGACCTTCAGCTACTGTTTGTTTTTTAAATCTGAAAAACGCCTCCGAAGTGTAACAGCCTAGAGTTTCAAATAGCACAGTAGGATATGTAATGCATATTTTAACATATTTTCTTTTAATTTGTCACACACACTTGTTGTGCATGATTATATAAAAGTCTGTATTTTTAGACCCAGTAATACAAGTGCGTAAGGTGTACTTCATTGGGCTAAAAGATTCAGGAGTCTAATTTATCTTGAGATATGCTCAGTTAAGTAGTTTTTCACAGCTGTTAGCTAACACTTCTAGCTCTAACAGTGCCCCTGAGCCATAAAAGAAATTTGCATGTAAGAAATGTTTTGAATCTATTAAAACCTCAGCTCAGAGCTAAAGAGTTACTATCATGTCTTTGTTGACTAACATGAAGTGAGATCTTACAAAAAGCTAGGCTGTGATCGACAGCTGCCAAAGCTTAGGTTTTGATATGATTATATATTTCTTTCATGCACAGCAGTTTCAGTCTGGGACTGGAGCTTCAGAAAGACAGCAATCAATGGGTCTGTGCAAAGGTACACAAAATATATTACTCCTGGCAGTTGTCAAGGCAGAATTATTCAAAAAATTATCTGAAATGCATTTGATCATACACTGGATGGTTTAATAATTTATCTTATACCTTATTAGCAAAGTCTTGTGTTTACTTTGCAAGTGCCAAAACAAGATGAAAGGCTGCCTCCATGGAAATACAAGATGCTTAGCTCAAAGTGGCTGTTTTTGCATTTCAGTTTGGTAATTTCCCTCCCCCCCCTCATTTTGATTAATAGTATATAAGTTTAAATCTTAGAGTACCTTTTCCTTCATCATGGTCATTTTTAATGAGAGCAGTGCACTTTATTAATAACAAGTCTACCAAGCGTTTCTGAGCTATCATGGCTCGAATTAGTATAAATATGTATTTCTGGAAACTTCTTCAGAAAAATATTTGGAGCAATTATTTTTCAGGTGAAAAAAAGATTTTGGATTTAGTTTTCAATTCCACTGAACTGAAACGTTATGCTAATCTTCCCAGGTCTTGAAGCTACAAAAGTGTAATTTCTGAGCTCAGCTTAAGAAACTGTTGGAGTCTGACTAGTGAGTAAAGTATGGTAAATATCACCAGCTGAGAAAATTTCATCTCAGAATATTACAGAAATGCTTGAGGATTTTCTTGAAGAGTAAATATAATACAACTATTTTATCTATAGATACAGATAAGGGCCTTTTCAGAATTAATACTTCCATAAAATGAGAGCACAGGGAGTGGATCAGTCTAATTGGCTCTCAGCAAATGAGGTCTTTGCCTCCATGCAGCTTTTTTATGCCAGAGTTGCATAAAAAAAACTAATAAACTTGTTTTTCTGTGGAGAACTCCCCTTAAAGCAGGAAATGAGAAAGGTGTTCTGCAGTTGTCTAGGACAGTCGTTCAGGGTGCAGTGTGTGGAAGGCTTTAGAGAAGAGAGTGGCAGCGGCTCAGAATGCAGCAGTGCAATATTGCAAACTCTGAAGCTCATATGACAGCCCACACAAGCAGCCGTAATCTAAATCTTGTCTACTCTACAATGCAGAATTTTAGTTTTAGCTGCTATAACTTCTTCCTCTCCCTGACTTGTGTGCATGCAATATATACTACAGTGTTTACTATATACTTTGCTGATACACCTTAAAACCAGTTTCTCAAACAGAACAGCCTACAACAAGGCTTTTTGCCCATATGCAAACATTTGTAATATGTTTTTCACTAGCACAGCTGGTACTATGCTAGTTACATGACATAAAGAACTGATTATATTTTAGATAGGCCCTTCACTTTCTTCAGTTTGCTCTGAGGGCCACGCCAGGCCTTAGCTCAGGCTTAAGAGAGCACAAGAATGTATTCAGTTAAACGTAGCTCTTCCTCTTTCCATTGGGAGTTTTGTCCTGCGTCTTACAGAGCTGCAGAACAGACTCTAAGGAAGAAACATCTACCTGCAGGTGTCTCTGACAGATTATAATGTTTTTAAAAGCTGTTGTACAGATTTCAGGGCAGACAAATGATTGCCGTTTTCTAAAGAACATCTCAGATGTACTGTTTTTATGAGTGCATATTCTGTGGGAATAATGACTAAAATTTTCAAGAAAGTGTCTGATATTGCCCATGCGATACCACAGACCAGTGCCCATGCCCATGTGTTGCAAGACAGAATCTGGCGGCAAACTAGGGAGTGGTTTCTAGTGGTTCCTTTATGGATCAGATGAAAATATTCATTGATGACTTTCTTTGGAACAAACTGTACGGCAGGCTTGTTTGAAGAGATTTACATTATCAAACAGAAATGCAGTATTGTTTTTAGTGATAAACTGTGAAATACATCTTAAAAGAATCATTTTGGTCTGCAAATAGTGATATTTTTGTCTATGTAAGAACATTTTAATCTGGTATGCATTCATAAAGAATTCACATTTGCAAGGTAATAGTGTTTCATATCAAAACCACAGTATGCATCTATTGGAATAATAACTTCTGGTTTAAAGGGTTTTACAATTTCTTATAGGATCTGAGAGCTTTGTGCAAACATTTCAGAAAATGTGACTGTCAGTATAAACACATGCGTCAGAGTTCAAAATATAACATGGAAGGAAAACAAAAACAGTGCAGTTGTCAGAATTGTATCTCCAACCCAGTTAAGTTTCCACATTAGAAAATATTATAAGAGAAAAATCTCATCTACAGAAAGAAATAAAAAATGGGTTTAGTGTTTCAGTATGATCATCCAATTTATGGCAAAAATCATGGTAAAATAAAGAAGAAAATGATGTTCACAACTTTACAGAGGATGCAGTAAGCCATATGCATTGTAATACAGAGACTGCTGAATGAACATTGACTGAGCTGATATATCCACCTTGTGCAGTTTAGCACCACACAGAGGTACCAGTTTAGATACTATGTGGAGTCTAAATAAATTTATCTGATGCTTAGTCTCCTGAAGGTTGGCTGACTTAACTCAGATGCAACGCCACCGGGGGCAGCTCTGACCATGGGGCTAATGAAGTCCGATCACCACCAGAACTTTACAAACGCTGCTAAAATTTCTTTTGGCATTCTGTCTTATTAGGAGTATGCAGTGCTGCATAATGCATAATGCAGTGCATAATGCAATGGCAGTTTAAGAAAACAGTATCATACAAAATGGAAACAGTATAGGCTATACATGGTCAAGATAATACTAACAAGATAACATTGTTACATGTGGGAAAACTGAAAAATGGAAAACGGAAATGAAGGGCCAGTGAAATTACTGTCGAAGACTACTGCACAGGGACATGAATGAATGCGTGAGAACACTAATGTGTTTAATTGTTTGTACAGAAAATAATTCTCTCTCAGAAATTCTCACAAGCTGTGACTTCTGTTTGGGAGATTTTGCTGGTTATCCCTGGTTTTGCAGGGACAGGCATGTAGGAACTCAGGCCAAGAAGAGGACCATGTAGGAGAAAGTGACAAGGCCCTTTGTAAGGTACTGGCCTTTTTTCTCTGTTTTCTAATGAATTACAACTAAATATTCAGGACTTCCCAGTTTTGCTGATTATTGAACTGTGTAGAAACATTTAATGAGCAGTGTAGTCAGCCAAATTTAAAAAGTCATGAATCAGTGAAAATTAAATATCAATAAATCAATCTTAGGTGGTATTGATATCTTTACAGCCTTATCCATTCTTTTAAATCATCTTAGCCTTTAGCGTTAACATACAAAAAAAATGTAAAAATTGCTCATGACCATAAATTATGTGCCTTAGATTGATAGAGTTTTGTGAGACCTGCAAACGAAAGGATGGCTTTATAAATCTCAAAAAATAATATGTCGCAGATGAGTTTTGGTTCATATATATAAAATCCTTAATAGTTGATACTCTGTGTTTTCAGTTTATTCTGCATTTAAAGGGTAATCATCTTTGATATTTTTGGAATAAAATAGCTGTGGCCAGTTATTACTATTTCAGATGCCTTAGGAATTGATTGTAATTAATTACTTAACATGAACCAGTTTGTCTATGTCTTTGGTGCAGCTAACATACTCTGCATGATGTAGGCTGTAGTCCTGGAATCCTTTCATTGTCGTGCCTTTCACTGCAGGGAACTACACCCCAATTTGCTTACCTGTTTATTTTTCAACTCTTTACCCAGTTGATATCTTTTAGGTGCAGTACATATAAGAAGTCATCCTCCTTTCATACGTCATAATCCTCTCCACCTATATAATTTGCAATCTAAATCAACAATACCTCAGATGTTAGAACAGTACTTATGTCAGGCTGTCATTTGCCCCTTTGACGCTTACTTACCTAATCGGTGGTAATCATTATTTTCCTTCTGCAATTACTGTAATGGAAGGGATTCCTGAAATGGAAAACGGAAGACAGCTATGGACAGTTTGGAGTGCGTTGTCATGCTTTCACAGGGGCAGGCACATTTCATGGAACATTTATGTTTCTCAGAATTTGCCCAGAAATGCGTTTGGTGAAGGAGTAAAGCAGGCATCTGGTCTGTATTTTCACATGACCCTGTTTCAGCTGCGTGGAAATACAAGATTTTCCAAACAGGTACTTCTCGGGTGGCCTGCTTTGCCCCGCTTGTTTTCTACAAAGCATGAAAGGAGAAAAAAAGAATGGGTGCATCAAAATCCCTTTTTACATGGAAGATTTCAAACCAATTAAAAACCCAGTTGTGTTCATTTGAATTCCTAAGGGAGTATTGAAATAGAGGGGGAAAAAAAAAGAAATAAAGAATTGAAATATTGAATTTTATGATGCAAGATCATTAAATCATTGTTTATAATTTCTTTACCGCATATGCCTCTTGCAAATGTCATTAGATTATAGTTTAACTAGATGTTCTTAAATATCTACAATGCTAGTGTGCAAACAAGGTTGCAAGAGAAAACTGTTTCTTATTCTTTCCACTTGGATTTTAAGCTGAAATAGTGGCTCAACATCTGTAACTGTGCTGCAGTTAAAAGTCCTCATGTTCTGGGGGATCTTGGTGCTCACAATCAGGTTGAGCATGGTAACAGCAGGCGACTCGGATTAAATATGCTGAACGAGAAGGTGCGTGTTTTAGCACAGCTGCCTCCTGAGGGTCAGGGGAAAAGCCCAGTGGGAGGATTTTAAAGCACCACTGAGCTGGCACACCCAGAGACGATGATTGACTGTGGAAGAACCCTGCTGTGCAAAGGATGGTTGTGTTGTGGTTCCCTTTATCACTAACTAGACATTTCTTTTGAAGAAAGGAAAAGTGGGAGAGTAGTGAGATAGCAGCAAAACAAACAAATAAATAAATAATGTTGAAACAACTCTCTCTGATGGCATTGAGGTCTGGGATTTGTTTCTGTTCCTAACAGCATCATTGATTTGACAGTTAATTTCATTAGAAAGATTGACTCTGTATGGCATCAGTAGGAATTCTGTATGAAAATCAGATGGCCTGATGATGATGCAGTGTAGGCTGAATTGTTGTTTGTCTAAAAAAGGGATATTATTTTGAACTACAATACTAAGGGGAGATTTCATTTGTATTTGGTAGATGCAATCAAAAATACATAGCACAGTTTCAGTCTTAATGTCTGCATTTCTTCACAGGAGTTCAGACATGCACCACAGAACGGCTCAAACTGGAAAGCACACCCTTCTGCTGAGATCCCGGTGAAAACACTGTTCAGCTCCAGGATGGCTTTGCAACTCCTCTGGCCACAAGAAGGACTGAAGATATTGTCTATCAGCCTGGCTTTACTGGCAGTTCTTGTTACGTTTTACTATGGAGGGATGTAAACAGAACCATGAACTGAAAGAAGCTTTTATGAAAACAATAAAATTGCCGTTTAAAGTCTTCAAAGGAAACACTTTTACCAAAAACTCTCTTTTTAAAAAAAAAAGCTGTTATAAATCGGGCAATAATTTGTACTCATCCTATGCCTTTCCTGTCATTCACAGCTCTAGGGGTACCTCTCTGCCAACATTTGAAAACTTTGGTTGGTTTATCAAAAAAAAAAGTTAATTGCATTTCTCCTCTTCCTTCTTTTTCTGAAATGATGCAATGTTTGCATTATTTATTCTTTTCATATCTGCTGTTGCAGGTAAAATTGCATGTAAGAAACTCATGAAGTTATTAAGGAATCTTTCCATTGAGTACTGCTGGTAATTTTTTATAGGCAGAACATTTAAAGCTTCCTTAAAGATTTTGCTTAATACAGTGTGATGGTTTGATATGTGTCTTTTTACATTAGAATCAAATATTAAATACAAGGATTGGGCCATTAAAGTCTGTTATTTGTTGCTATTGATTTTGCTGTCATGTCTGAAAGAATTTTTGGCCTGCCATCTTGCCTCTGTCAACTCCAGAATGAGTTATTAGGCTTTATTAATGCAACAAAAAATAATTTTTACATAAAAATAGTTTGAAAGGTATTGTTTTTTATCACTGTATGGGAAGATGGAAGTCTGGTGGTGGAATTCTGCTGAAAGGTGGATTTAATACTTTCTCTTTGGACCTGGTATAATGCCCAGAGAGCCAAATATGAGTCTTGTATTAGCTGTGCATTAGATCAGACTGTGTGTAAGAAAATACTGCTCTGTTAGTGGGAAGGTTACATTTTACACACTGCATATTTTGACTTACCTTCTGCAGCCATTTATGTCATGGCAGGATCTCCACACCTCTCGAGATTGTGCTGGTCAGTCAGGAACTGGAGTCCATGCCCGGTTGTGCTGCAGCTGACCCCACGACGTTGTTCACCTGCTCATTCCCTGTCACCTTTCTGGATCTTTATCCAAACTTCCACTTGAAAAGTCAGCTTAAAATCTTAAGGGCAGGGACTGTCTTTTTTAGTACAGTTTTTGTGGAGTACCCAGCACAGACTCAGTTCAGCTCCCTACATGGCTCTGTAATGCAGACAAGTATTCACCTGGGAAGGATTCTTTGTACTTTACAAGGTGAGGATTCATAATAGTTACAGACAATTAATCCAGAAGTTCCACCACGATGCTTTTAGTACAGGCTGTAGATTATAAAAGCAAATGTAACCTTCTTCAGGAAATTAGGTATGTAATGACTTAAGTATTATATTTCTTATTTCATCCACTGAAGGTCATGAACCAAGACTCAGAATGCATGAGATTTTTAAAAAACCCTGTGCTCTTGATTTGCTTTTGTTTGTATTTTCAGGCTTTTCTCTACAACCAGGAATATGTAAGAACCAGTAACTTAGATTTTTAACAGATTGGAAATTCTCAAAAAAAAAACCTTTTGACTCCAGGAGCTGAAGTTTTCAGGAAAGCACTGCATATTTCTCAGGAAAACTGTGAGCTGACAAAGTTATTAAATCTCAGCCAAATTTTTACATTTGATGGGAATAAACTATGCAAATATGTTCTATGCCTCTAGCAGTCTTGCTGTCAGTCTCTCTAGCTTATCTTATCGTAAAAATTACAGACTCATTGCATCAACTGTTACAGAGATTTACGAAGCTTGTGATTTAGATTCTGTGCATCATTGGCTTTAATGGGACCAACTTATTTTCTCAGAAATAATGCAATATATAGAAAGAAGGTGAAGATTTGTCTGTAGATGAAATTATCCACATATATTCTTAAACTGAACTTTCTACCAATATGTAGAAAGTGTTTGTTATCAAGTGTTTTMTCATCTTCCTTTAGATTTTGAGAAGGCTTTTTAACACTTTGTATCATACAGAAATAGAGCATTCTTCATTTGTTTCCATTTACCTACAGCTGAAGCTTTAAAAGCCACTGCGCTGAACAAATTAATTCTGATCAAACACCTCACCTGAAACTTCAGGCAAAACGCCAACTGTGTGCTGCTTGAGAATACTGTTGAAGGCCACCTGGAAACTTCAGTGAGCAAAGAATGAAGTAGCTCTATCTACTGTATGGAGCAGGTTGACTTGAACACATTTGATATGTGATTTTTTGCTCCCATTTGGCTCTGTAAATGTGTCAGGTGGTATTCTTAATTTTTACAACAGTGTTGTGTTTGAGACTTACCTCCACAAAGTGCTGTCTCTCTACAAGCCCTCAGACTGGTAGACAAATTCAGTATACTCTAATTTAATGAGGACATTGCAAGAGAAGTTTCCCCACAGTCAACACATCACTCTTACACATGCATAAACACACCACAGAATGTGTCTAGCTAATAAGCAATTTATATTCAATGCCTTTTCTTTCTTTCTTTCTTTTTTTAAAGCAGAGGAGAACCTAATTTCCTTGTGATACCAAAGAAGTCTCAATTATTTTTCTTAAATATCTGTGTTAGCTCTGAGTCCTCTTTAGATGTTTTCAGTGAGGAATCTTGCAAACCACAAAACTTGAATAGCAAAGACATCATGAATCTCTTCTGAACAACATTAAGCATACATTTTTTGTCTTGTGTGTGCATGGTTTTAGATGCTGGAGGGGTTTGTTATTTAATCTTTTCATTAACGGTATTAATAGTATCCTTGTTTAGAAAAAGAGTATAAATTAAAAATTGTCTTTGTATGTAAGGCTTGTTCTGTAAAGAAAGAGAGGGAAAGGAGGAGAAAGTACCTTCTGAGGAGAGTTCGTCCACCTCTGTCACATCATTGCCTGCACATTTTTGAACATCTGACAGCTTCTGTTAATTTAGTTTCACTCCCCAGTTCAACTTCCCATATGGAAAGCTGGAGTGATTTTTGAATAACAGCAAGTAATAGCTGAAGTGGCGGCAACTGGCAACTCTGACAATGAGCTTGGCTGTGGCCATTACCCAGAATCCTTCCACTCTCCTTGAGAAGCAATTACAATTTCACAGGTTGGAATTAAAATTCCCTGCGGTATGCAATAGAGTAACTGAAACTGTCAAAGTGATTTCAAGCTGCTAATCTCTCGCTGCTCTGAGTGAAAATAGAGCCCCTCTTACCCATGCACAGGTCTGACAACTTAAAAACTCCAGACTTCCAGTACTTTTAAATACATATGGAGAGTGGCTTGATCTGCTCACACAGAGGATATCTATAAAGATGTTATGTTTATGAACATTTGTTAATAACAAGCCTATCTTTTTTAACTTGATGATGTGTGTAACTTCAGGGACTAAGACAAGGATAAAAGAAGTCTCATTCAAGAGTTCTGAGAATTCGGAGGGATGAAGAGGCATGTACCTGTTTGTGTGAGGTTCCTGTAAAATCTTTATTTAGGTAGTCTTGAACATACAGTATTTTTTGCCAGAAAAATGGCTTGCAAGTTTCCTGAATCTTATTTTTAAATATTATTTGCATCCAAGTTTTATTATGAGTGCACTTTGGTTTACTGTATAGATAAAAATGGAGCACATTTAGAAATCTCTGAATTGAATGAAATACCAACAGGAAAGCAGCAAAGCAGATTTGAAGTAGAAGACAGAGCCCACAGAGTTAGAGATCAGCTGCAAAACACCATTTGACTTGTTCAGAGACAGGGTTCACCCACTAGAGATAATTAAAATTAGAATGATTGCTGGAAAGTGTGTTTGTACAAATATCACTTAATGTCTTCTTTTAGTTACGTATTTCATTTATGCAGGCTTGTACTTAACATTGAAGTGAATCCTTTTTTCTTAAAAGTAAATGAAGACACTTTGCTAGCTGGTGAAATGAAGAATTATGAATAGTTCTATTTTAATTTTAGATAAGCCTAATAGAAAATAAGAAACTTAACATATAGTCATGTCCCTGCACCTGCTTGCATTGCAGTGTCTGTCACCTAGCTCCCACCTGGGAAGCTGTGGTTTTGGTTTTGGACCATTAATGCTGTAGATCTCATAGCACTATGTTCTGACAAGTTGGATGTTTGAAAAGTCATGAAAATGCCTATGTTCCAGTCAAAAACCTAATCAAACTGATGGCAGAAAAGATCCTCAAATCTCTTCATTTCTCTTTTCTGAACCTCTCTCTTGTGCCTTTTTACCATGTGCACATCGAATTCTCTCACTCGGATTCTTTTCTCTTTCAGAATCTCCCAAGATCTCCTTTATCAATGTCAGGAACTATAAAAACAGTTCTATAATGTGTTTAGTTAAGCTCCATGTGATCCTCTTAGGAAAGGAAGGTAAGAAGTAGGAAGGTAAGGATATGTGGTCCAGTCATTAAGATGTTTTGATGATCAAAGAGCATGAGATACTCTTGTGCAACAGTATAAGAGCTATATTAGCACCTAAAAGAGATCATTAAGGTCTGTCTTGTGCATCCTCCTCTTTCTCCACCAGCAATCATTAATTGCTCCCCCTGTATTATAACTCAGAGTAAACTCCACTTTGTATATACCACATGAAGAATCCAGAATGATTGTTACATGCACCAGAGCAGACTGAAGTGCAGTAATAATGTAGACTGAAATGTGCAGGTAGAGGTAGTCCCCAAAAAACAGCAGCAAATGCAGCTTCATACACCTCTTTTTGTCATATGGCTTACTGTTGTATTCACAGCTGAACTTTTTCAGGGAGTTTTAGTTATTAACATGCTAATTCCAGGTGTCAAAATCCCCCCTGTGCAGAGTGCTAATATAAAAAAAAAAAAAAAAAACTAAAAAAAACCCTTGACTGTTTGTGTTTAAATACAAGCAGGTATTATTTAGTAGCTGCATCACCAGACAAATACATCAGCAACACAGAAGGGAACTAAAGGTTGCCAACTGACAAGTAGAAGCTCTTCTTTGTAGCTTCTACTTCTTTTTTCTCAATACTTAATCTACGTTCCTAGGGTGTCTTTCTCCCCTGGCAAAACCTAACCAGATCAAGAAGGGGAAAATCTGTGTTTTTTAGTGGTGGTGGTTTTGTTTTTTTTCCCCAGGGTGGAGGAGAAGCAGTATGTGTGAATCATGCCCCACAAATGGAGAAAGGATAACATCTGGGTATCTACTTCACAGTCTCTATTTTCTTGGAAACTATTTAGCAACGATAGCTATTCCTCTTGAAAAGTAGTGTTAGCGCAGTATTTTGTAGAGTATGATCTTGGATGTTTTGCTGAATGCCGGTTGTAGGTAACGGAATAAAATCCCATGCTGGTGACCAGAGAGGGATTCAAACTGGTGCCTACAACTTGCGTGCTTCAAATGTTCCATCTGTCGCTGAGTGTGAGAACAGGCTGGTTGCACTCAACCGAGCATAAAATAATGTGTCTACTCCCTTCCTGGGTGGTGGTGGGGGAGACTGGTGTACGAATGTTTGTTGGCAATGAGATACAGATTAGAGGAAAAGCTTGGGGATGATACAACACACAAAGAAAGGGGCCATAATTTTTTGGTGCACAGTGTGAGTTGGGGCTGAGGGAAATGCATGTGATGAAATCCTGACATCATGGGAAATTTAATTTTGCATAGTTAGGATCTCATTATAGTAAAATCTGAAGAATAAAACTGTTTTATGGTGCTTGGAATACTTTGCTGCACAGACACCCTTTCCAGCTGCTCATAACTCTGGGGGTTACTGTGGTACATTAGACCAGTTCATTTCACCATGCTAGCTACTTCGCTCTAGTATCCCAAAGGGAAAAAAAAAAACAGTCCATCTCATCTGGACTCTACCTGTGATCTGGGCACATGCAGGGTTTCATGAAGGAAGGCACTTCAGCTAATTACTGCCTATCACCCTGTTTGGTCAAACCATTATATTTGTTATTGCAGGGTTGGTAGGCAAAATTAGTAAACTGTGGCCAGCCAAGGAACTTGCTCAGTCCAGTAGCATTCAGTCAATAATACATACTATTTAATGACTACAGAATTGGGCTATTTGTTGGGGGGAGGTGGGGTTCTGAGCACCTCCATTCCGTTTCCTCCCTGTGAGCCTGCCTTCTCTCTTATCCTTTCTTCCAGTGTAAGCTGCTTCGCCCAAGCTATTGGCACCTCATTTGATTTTATGGACCGTGATGTGTCTTCAAAAGATACATATTAGTCTGAGCAAGGTGTCTACTTCCCTGAAACCAAGAACCCTGAAACAAGCAGGAATCCTGCTTCTCCCGTGGAGCTGATTTGCCAGAGGTATCAGTGCTTGGAAGCTCTTGTGTTGCAGTGTCTCTACTCTAGCTGTGTGGTGTCTGGTTGCCATAGCCTTTGGGTTATATCAGAAACTCTTGTTTGCTAATAAGCAGTTTTCAAAGGCCTCTTCTGTGGTGCTGTGTTCTTTTTAATACTGCAAACTCCAGAATTAAGTAATTCAAAGCCAGAGATAAAATACATCATTGATGTCAGTTGATCATATTAAATTTGATATCTGCTAGTGGCTTTATGAGCCATAAAAGTCAACATCTAACAATCATTAACTACAACATCTCTGTACAAGAAATTATAAAGGGCCGTGCATGACATGGTCTGCAGAGTATTAGTATGAGACAGCAGAAGGAAACAAGTGAGCAAGTTACCGAGTCAACCACGCAGACAACTAGTAACAAGGAGAAGAATGTTCTTTCTCAAGGGACAGCTTAATCTCCAAGTATTACAGTAATATTAGGGAAATAAAAAAGACAGATAGCAGTTTGGTTATGCTGCAGCAGCCTTAATTTGCTTCTGTCCTGCTTGGATTATTTCGTAGGCAGAGAGGGCAATCTGAATGATAGTCTCCAGGAGAAAGATAAAACAGAACCTAACAGTGGTTAGCAGCTTTAGCTCTGTGAGAAATAAATTACTTGGTACAGGGTTGAACCTCCTGCAGTTCCCTATCTCCTCCCTGTTCAGCTCTAAAAAGACAGACCTCCTAGTCATTTATTTATTTTTTCTGCAAACATATGTTCATGTTCCTGAAAACTTTCTACTTTACCTGACTCTGAAATAATACCAAACAAAATCATTTACTCATCATTTTTTTATTTTTAAGGTCAAGTTTTTCTGTGTTTTGTTGCATGCCCTTTGAATGTGAATCAAACAGCATCCTACTTGTAGGGGGAGGGGATAGATTTTTATATTGCTTAAAACTTAAACCAGAAGTGTTAAGTGGGCCTGTGGGATAGTACTAAAAGGATCAAGAAAATCAAGCCTAGCTGTCAGTCAATTTGCTATATTTACTATCTGTGGCTACAGATTCAGGGGTTTGCATACTGCAAATTTTTGAAGATAACTAATCTAAATCCGTTGAGAACATTTCCAGTTACTATCAGTTTGTAGTGGCACATTAAAATCAGACACACAGATGTTTTCATAGCCTGCCGCAGTGTTAGTCTGTGGGGAAAACCAGAATCAGTGTAGATTTACCACTGCAGGAGTATTATAAATTGCTTTCACCATCAAGGAACCTCTTCCACGAAACTACTGCTACACAAGAAGAAAAAGAAACAATAAGCACCAAAGGAGAGGAAGTTCTTAAACTTTGTAAAAAAGCTGGTATCTTGTGCCTTTATACAAATATTTATGAAAAAATTTATTAAATTGGTTTTTCTCAGTTCAGTATAATTTGTTCTAGAACAGCTATTAGTTGTATTCCAACACAAACTGTGCATTTGGGTTAACTGGTTTAAATCAAGAAACAAAATCATTATCAAGCATAACTTTATAGGTTTTGTTCCATTAGAGTAGAATGGAAGAGGTCCTCTCTTTCCCTGCTTAGTAGGACAGCAGTCCACAACTCTAGAAGTGAATAAGCCTTAGACTATGTGTATGCCAAATCGCAGCAGAATTTCCATGGCCAGGCTCTTGTCAGCCACATTTCTTTCCATATTTTTTGAAAGACATTTACTTTTGTATTCTACAGAAGCATTGTATGCTAGGATATTCTTTAATGAGGTTGGAAGCTATTGTGAGTACATTCTGTAGAAATCCAGGATTACCTTTACAGCTTTCTGAGTTGCAGCAGGGAGAACAGTCTACTTCAGCCTTTCACATCAGTCATTGTCATAAGAGGGTTCAGTAGTACACTTCCTGTTCTTGTTGCATACACTGTTGCAAAAATTGAGTCATCAGCATATAAATACTTTCTTGGCCTCAGTATGTTTGATTTTTCTGTGTTGATTAGCTGCCCATTTCATTTCTTCTTCCACACTTATTGACTCATTTAACTAAGAATAATTGAGTTGGATAGCTGCCAGTCATATTTCATATTTGTGCAAATGTAGGAAAGCTCAGGCTACTCATAAATACTATCTCATCTGTCAGACAATCCATAAGACTTTGAAATTTTAATGATTTGCATTCATAGCAGTAGCTCAAGCGAAAGACCTGGAATAGTTTCAGTCCGGTCATAGGACACATTCTAGTACCTTGGCCAGTCTTGTTCTGTGGTTCTGTACAATTGACATACCACAACAGTGTGCTTGGGAGCAAGGAAAGTAGGAGCTAAAAGTCTGCTCCTTTGGGAGAAAATTTCTGTGGAGGGAACATGTTTTTCTCTGCTGTCTTGAAATGTTCAACAGTCTGGTCCAAACTCAATTGACAGGTAGAATTGACAAGGTCTCCAAGTTTAAAAAAAAAGACAGTGTACAGATTGAACTGAATTTCCAATTGTTGAAATTCAATTATCTAGACATGTTAGTCATGCTTCAGGCAGTAAAAGCAAGCTGTTGTGATGGTGAAAGACAAGCACAACACTTTCCTCCTCTTTTCTTAGGCACTTCAGAGTTAGATGGTAAGTAAAAGTTTTGTCCTTTGGAGAAGAAATGTTATAGATGGATCTTTCCATACGTTGTATTTGTCAATATGAAACAAACTTTAAATAATACAAAGACCCAAGGAAAGAAAGAATTTTAAATAAACAACCTTGTTCTGTCTTCCAATATGATCTTAAAGCAAGCTACGTTTTAAGAGAATGAAAATACCAATTACACTGTCTTCTGCTCACTTTTTTTTTTTAACAATTTTTTTTTCCCCCTCAATTCTTGGCAGATGAAACAAATTTCAAAATGCAATAGCTGCTGCTCATCTGGTCCTCTTGGGAAGACAAATTTTGGGCCACAATAGTTTCTATAGACTGAAGCTAATTTCCCAGAAACTAGAATGAAAGTGGCAGCCTCCAGGAGTAGCTATAGCAGCCCAAACTGATTTAAACTGAGGCTGCTGCCTTGCTGCTCCCTCCTTATATCCACAGCTCTTGCTTGCACCAGCAGTAATTCTGTGTGACTGCCTAGACAGGCAGTTCAGGGAGCTCATATTGTTGAATACAGTTTTTTTGAGGGAGTTCATTTTGAGCTGGACTAGGTTGCTGAACTGGCGCACTATGCTGTTGCATGAGCATTATTGGAAGGAAAGGGCTGATGGACATTGGCTTAAGCTACCAGAGAACCACACCTTCGGCAAAAGGCAAGGACAGCATGAGTCTTACAAGCTGAACTGCCTCTCCTTGGTCGGACTTTGGAAAGGTCCCTGCTCTACTCCTTTACTTCAGTTAGAGAGCTTCAGTAGTGTGCTCTGGCCATAGAGAGTCAAATATATGACTGAAAACAGCACTGTGGTGCAAGCGCTGTAGAGCAGAGCCATAAGGTCGTTGGAAGACCTCAGCACAGCTTCTGATGTAAAGTATGTTCAGGAACTGCAGAGCTGTGGGTCACCCCCACAGTGCAGCCAGCATATTGCTGAACTAGAGGGTTTCACAGTACGCCAGTTGACTGTCCTGATCAGCTCAGGGTTAGTAGATCATAAAGGACATTTAAAGCTACCATCACCCTGTCTCTCTACTAGGTTAGAAATTCTGTTTTGATTCTCTAGAGATACAGTTCATAATGAGACTTTTTTTTTTTCAAAAGCAGGCTTGAAGCAGAACTTGCTGTTGCCTCCCAGGAAGTCCTGTTTATGTGGGTAGAGCAGACTTCATATTTCAGGACTCCCAATCTGTCTCTTTTGTTAGCTGTAGAATCCACTTGAAAAAACAACTGGCATGTGAGTGGGTGGTTTTCATTGGTTGTGGTTTTGGGGGATTCTTTTCTTTTGTTGCATTACTTTCCTTATGCACATGCTGCTAAATTTCTATTTGTTAAGGAAGTACAAAGGAGGAAAAAGTAAGTTCTGTGTCATTTCAGTTTGCCTTTGTGCTCAGATCTGGTCAGAGCCAGCTAAATTCTGGGCGCTCAGCAATGTCAGCAAACATAAAGCAGATATCTAGAAAAGGACTTGGAACTTTATAGTTGCATTAAGACTTTGTTATAAACTCCTGCTTTGAAGACTTGCAGTATGACACATGCAAAAAATGTTAACTTCCATTAAAGGCCCTCAAGAAGTTTGTTACCAAAAACTCAGTGGGACATTTCAAGGGGTACATTCCAAAAGTTTCTATCATGTATTTGATGAAAGCATCTTTAAAAAAAACAAATTAGTGTAAAGGAGGAAATGCTGTACTTGCATTGGGTTGATATTAAATGCAAATTAGGGTTCTGGGATCAATTTAGGATAACAATGACATTTAGTGAGAGCTTAACAGAAATGTATGGGAATAGAAATGGTCTTAGCTAGGCCTTGTGTCCACTGTTCCCAGAGTCTTGTAGAAAGCAAGTGACTATACATTTAACTTGTGAATTATAAGATAAAAGCAGTTTATCAACATTATTCTTGACCATGTATTGTGGGCATCCTGCTATATTTCTAATGCTATGTTTTTCTAAGTATTACCCAAGGATTAGCTTACAATTATTTTAGAGTGTGCCTGTGTGAGAATATACATTGTTTGTATATGTATTACAGTACATTTTTGTTTTCATCTCTTCATTATAGAAGGCTTGCATGAGTTTAGGAGAATGAAAATAAGGTTTAAGAAGCAAGATTATATCTTGTTTTGAGGTTCTGAAATTAAGGCATTTTGATTTCTTGAAACAGATGTTGAGGGACTGAGACAGCTGCCTCCCCTGTGCCCAGGCCTACTCGTGAGACAAATGGGTCCATTGTTTCCCTGGGGTGTAAATACCATGGGTCCTGGGTGGTTGGGATTGCACACAATGAGGTGGTTGCTTAAAGAGCTTGAGTCAGATATGTGTAGAAGATTTTGAAGATAAGGAGTCAGTAATGATAGGACTTGTGCACTCTCTGACCATGTTTTGGTGGCGAAGTAATAACACAAGGCACTGATCTTCTATAAACTTACTCACTCTGAGTTCAAAATACGCTGAGGGGTTACGTTTCTGCCAATAGGCTTTATGCCAGATAAGGTATTGTTTTTTCCTCCATGGCCAACCTAAAATCCTAACAATGCCATAAGCTTTCTATCATTTGCTTTAGCAAATTGTACCGAAAAGCAATTATGTAACTCCGCCTGATGCAATACATGTGTGTTGTAAGTGATCCAGTAGTGCATAGGTGCAGGATTAGCGAGCGTGGAAGTGCAGCCAGAGGAGGCTCAGCTTTGGAGTAAGCAGGCAGATGTGCACTGAGCCACCTGGAGTCTCTGGGAGGTCAACATTTTGATTTGCAGATGTGGTAACAGAAACAGAAAATCATAAAAATTTAACTTGAAGCACGGTCAAACGTAAACCAAAATGATTTGCTCCTTACATCAGGAAGAGAAAGGACCTCCAGCAGTATCTAGAACCAGGAGTTCAGGAGTTCAGCGTATGGGAAAGCTTACTCATTGGAAGGCAGGTACTGTCAGCAGTGGGTATTGTTATGGAGCTGGCTTTCAAAGCTGTCTTGCAGGGCTTTGGCTGAGATGGACTGTGTGGAGTTTAGACATTGCCCAGGTTTGGGGCAATGGTCTTCTGKCTGTAGTAATGTGTGTGGAGCTGGGCTGTGAGACTATATAAGACAGGGGTGGATGGAGCATGTGTTTGGAGTCTGTGGATGGGATTGTATGAAGCTGGGCTGTGAGAGCTTTACAGGGAACTTCGCAGSTCTTCAAAAGTTTAGGAGAAGCTGAGCCTAACATGAGGGCAAAGGCAAGCTGTGGAGTGGCATACAGATTTGTATTTTTCAGTGCTATAAAAATGTCAGTTTTGATTTCCCTTTTAAAAACAAGAGTTGCTTTAGGTGTAAGGGCTAATACAGTAGCCGGCAGGCTGATCAGATATTACAGGAAAGCACAGCAGTGCCAGTGAGCTGGTGGTATTTGCTTTGGCTGTTGTTGGCGTTGTTAATGCATTAAGCTGAAACAGTCCTTCATAGAAGATCAGTGGTCATGAACTTTTGGCAAACTCTCAAATTACTCATGTTCCTAATAAAAAAGAAGTCTACCTGATGTATGTTATACCAGTGCCTGTTGTTCTGATCACATACAGGAAATCAAGAGCCTTGTGCTTTTCTTGAGTTACCCATATGGCTTTCACTGAGTCTGGAATAACTAGCTATCATGGAATTGGAGCAGAACCATGCTAAAGAGTTTGATGTCTTAAGAGATCTTGTAAGGTGTGGGTAGGACATTTTTCCCTAGCCACCCTTAGACTGGAAAAAGAGCACTTCCCTTGTCTTCCCTGCATCCTGGGCAGTGTGAATTCCCCCTCCAGTTCTATTTGCTATAACTGGCATTTTACCAATACCTGGGACCAYTATTGGCTTTTATATTGCAGACTATGAAAGATCACTTACAAACAAACTTCTTGTTATGTCAATTGTCTGGTGTCTATGTAAAAAAAAAGTTGGACAGATTTTAGTGAATTGTCAGTCTGCACTTAGCATGGGACTCTCTAGACAGCAGTTGCTCCTAGAGATCAGTGTTAGAATGCGACTATCTTAAAAGCAGATTGAAGTAGGCTTGTTTAATTCTAATGTTGCAAAGGGATTTAAGGGCCTTCTTCCCTCTTATTTTGAAGTTGGATTTATCTGACACAAGATTCTTACAGTGATAACATTCCTGTGGTACTGAGGCATCACTAGAACTGCATGCAAAGTTAATTTTTTTGAAATATTAATTTATTCATATATATTTTTGATACATCTACTGATTTCATATTGCTTCTTCCCACCAGAAAATGAGTGTATGTTATGGTCATTTTTCTTTGCATATACTCATTGGAGTGTGGGATTCTTTCTAAGGCATATTCAAAACCTTGCATGTCCCTGCCCTTTTTTTAAAAATGAAAGGCAAAATCCTGCTCTACCCTATTATTTTAACACTTTTTTGTTGTTGTTTCAATTTATAAGCTCACTTCTGCCAAATTTTTTTAAAAGGTGGGGTTTTTTTAGCTTTTTCTTTTTTAAGGCTTTGGAGGTAGGAGAAAAACAATTATGTAAGAGAATGATTTTCATTCCACTAATGTTGATTCACCTGGCTCATAAGAACAGCTTATTGCATTGTTTACTTGGAAAGAATGAATATCAACACATAATCAGCTGAGAACTAGATTTCCAGAAGGAAGAATTTTTCCTACTCAGTTTACTGCTAATTCAAAGCAGTATCTTTTTAAATTGGTGTACCTCACAGCCTTATGATGGTCACATTACTTTCCCTTAGGAGTAAACACAGACAAAAGTGTCTGCTTAGTTTCCAAACTAGGGAGCAGTTGTGGCCTCAGGTACTCAACTTTCTATAGAAAAAAGCCTTCCATAGCTCTTATAGCTGTAGATACCGAATGTATTGGTGTACCTGGGGACTTCCATGCTAACTTTTAAGAAATACTAGGAACTCTTCTTCAGAAAGACACGGAAAAGCAATTTACTGAACAAGCCTCCTGAAAGTGCTTTTTCAGACAGTCTTTCACCTAGCTAAAGTACTCAGACCTGAAACACTTTAGCTGGAAGTATCTAACCATACCATGTAATCTCTTAACTCATTTTTCCCTTCCTTTCACTCTTACAAAGATATGTAACCTAACAGTACAACAGGGTCAACCCTTTCTTCTGATCCCATTGCACCACAACACTCAGACCTCCTTTTGGAAAATCCTCTCGGGATAATATATTGCAATGCCATTTTGCAGGGTTTGCAAAACCTAATGTATTTAGCTTTTTAACAGCATCCCACAGAAACTCAGGTCCCGGGGACAATTCATGTCCTTCACAGCTCATGGGATTTCATAATACTCAACAGCAGTAAGAGGTTTGCCTGAGACGAAGGCCCCTGCCTCTAGCGTGACCTGGTTCCACATATCATCCGCACCATTGTCAGTGTCAGCAATGTGGCTTGATTTTAAAGTTTATAATGGGAAGTGTGTTTTACTTTCTTCGTGCATAAGTCATCAGATGTTTTTATCAGGCACTTAAGCTACTCCAGATTTCAAGCATATTTATGGGCCACGTGCGTTTATTTCTATATGATAGTTTCATAACACTGAAAATAGATGAAGAAGAAGCAGACTTATTTTCCTCAAACTGCTGATGTGAGGAAATCAAGCTTCAAAGTTCATGCCATTATAAAAGGCTGCTGTGACCTGGAGATGTACCACTTACCTTTCCAAGATTAAAAGAATTAGCTGTCCACAACAGAAACTTTCTTTTTCCGCTTGCCTGTACAGAATCTGGCAGAATGTGAGGCTGATCCCTGTCAAGAGACTTTGGATGCTACACGGTAGCAATTTTCAGTAAATACAAGTAACCAGTCATTATAATGACTTCCAGGTAATTACAGCAGTGATGCCTAAATCCGCCCTTCAGACATTGAACTTCTATGCCTGTAATGAGACAGGAGGTGCAAGAATGAAGTAACTGAAAGGGTAAGAAATCAGAGATAGAAACTGTGAGGGAGGCAAGGTTTAAAARCAGTTCCAACCAACTAAATGCTTTGTATGCACTTAGGGAGGTTGGGGGTGAGGTGGAGTTGTTGGCTGTATAAAATACCTGAATTGAATTGCTCGTTTTTGAATCACCAGAGCTTTACCAGCTTTACAGTTACGGACTGTTTCCTGCCTAGACTGAGTCAAATACAAGAACAACTTTAATTTTGTAATAAGGATTGCATGTGATTATTAAAAAATGGAGATCCTGTTCAGTTGTTTTTGCATAATGGGAAAATATTGGTCCTGTCTGCTGTTTTGGTAGTTGTTATTGGCCAGAATCACTTGTTCAGCTGTTTTTTGGATGTAGCTCAGGACAGACTTCCTTGGGGATGACTGAACTGGACAGAGATTTTGTAGGTGGAGAGTTGTCTGAGATACCGGTAAACCAATTGTTTAATGCTAAAATGAAATCACACCACCAGCATTGTGCTGGAACTCTCTGTGGGTATATTTTTAGTTTATAATTTAATTATAATTTTAGAAAAATATGGCTGTAGCCTTCAGCTTCCTCTGTGGGATGACAGAGGCTGAGATACACACAGTCGGTATTATATTTTTTTCATGTGTCTTAAGCTTCGTGTTCATTTACATCTGACCTTAAAAAGCTGAATGTAAAACACACCAGGTCATGAATATAACAAATCTGCACCTACCTGCCCTTTTGCAAGTAAAGCGGTCAATAATCAGGCTCTGGCATACTTAATCCCTGAGGATTGTCAACAGTCTGGCAAAATACAAGTGCGCACCCTTATTCCAGAATAATATAGAGCCTCATTCATATTTAGCTTAATCTACTTTGGAAAAGGAAATACCTTGTGACATTCTTCAGTGGCCTCGATAGACAAATAAATAAAAGATTTAATGGAGCCTTCACAGTGGGACACTGGCAACAGAGAAGGACCCTGAGGACTAGGTTATATAAATTAGGCTGAAGTTGGGATATTTTCAGAACTCCATAAGAGATGAGGAAGAGGTCTTTCATCCACCCAAGTTCCTGGGGCTCTGAGGAGAAAAAAACTGCACCGCAGAGCATTTAGCACAGGGAACAACTGTTTCTCATGAGTGTTTTGGGGCTCTTTGTGTGCTTCATATAGTTTGGCCTCATTTCACGAAATACATTCCTCTGAACTGGACACTAGATGGTAACGATTTTTAGTATGTCAGCCGGTAATGAACTATGATAAATGTGCAAATTTTGTATTGTCTCAATAGGCTGTGCAGAGCCAGCAGGCTGCACGTGGCTAAAAATATACTGATTAAAGGTCTCCAATAGTAATGAGCACTGACGCAATATACCACAGTGAGTCACTGAGAGCTGTGCTGTCAATTACCTGTGGATTAAGAACCGATGCGATTTTAAACAGATCCCTTATGACCTTGATGGAAAGCCCTTGGCAGTGGCAGTGCCTCTTACAAAGTCTCTGTGACAGATCTGTTTTTGACTTTTGTTCTCTCTCTCTTTTTCTCTTTTTCTTTTTTGTTTTTAAAGAAAATCAAACTTCAAAGTAACAGCCTAACTTATGATGAATATACCTTACAGTTTGTAGCCCAGGACTTTTCTCCATGTCCCATCCACTAACCTATCTTCCGCATCTGGATGCTGAAGGGAAGAGGGGGGGATCAGACAGTGTGTGCCAAAAGAATAAGTGATTGTGGTGATAAGGAGTTTCAAGGACTTGGAAAAAGAATCCTTTTCCTCACAATTTTCAAACCATTTCTGGCTTTTGTGCTAGCCTGACATTATTATTTGTGTGTGTATACACATATATGTGCGCATGTGTGTATTAAGCGCAGTGTTGTATGTGAAGAGGATAGTTCTTCATGTCAACACAGCCAGAAGAGCTTAGAAACACTTTGTCAACATACATAAACCATTAGACTATCCACAGCTGATGTCTTTGAGGTCATCTTGTGTAGCCAGACTGAATTTCTCTTTAGCAGTTCAGATGGATACTAGGAAACATAGCAGATGCATTGTAGCTAATCAGACGGAGGCTCAGCAGGGTAACTAAAATCTCTGCTAGAATTCATATCCCTTCATGGAGTTTAATTAAAGAGCTTTCTGTGCATCCTTTTGCTTTATCTGTTGCCAGTGTTTTGTCTCCTATTGTGGCAGTTCCTTCAAATAACCATCAATTTGCTGTGATAATCTAATGAGGAGAATGAGCAGCACTGTTTAATTATATAAAACTGATAATGAGCTTTGGCTGACGAAGAGTTAAGGAGCTGCTGCCGGCCACTGGAATACAAAAGAGCCGGTGCCAAAGGGGCCCCAGGAACTCTGTGGCACTTCAGACTTCATTGCTGAGCAGCAGTAACTGGCTTGAGCAAGTAGTAGGCCAGCTGAGCTTCCTTCAGGGAGAGAGAACTGAATTACTGAGCAGCCTCTTGACAGCAGGAAGCAGAACAGGCATAGGCAGATTTCTGTTTCACACCCCAGCAAAAAAATACAAGGCAATCAAAAGAAAGATCTCTTGTCCTACAGAAGCACACCGCCTCTGGCGCAGGACTCCATTCCTGAACCTCACGGAAGAAGTTGCAGTTTGGGCAAAACCAGGTGTCATCTGGTGCCATTTTGCTGGAGGAGGCAGCAGGAGACCTTGGGGGGTAGGGTTCTGGCTGCTGGAGAAACATGAGCCAATGTACAGATAAGAAGTCAGGTATTCATGTGCTCTATCCAAGAGCAGTGTGGATTCAGGTTAATCAAGAGATAACCCTTCTAAAAGGTAAAAACTTTCAATTTTGAGACCTTTGGGGGGGCAGTTTTTTKTTTTTTTTTTTTTAACCAAGAGGTAAAATCTTGTGCAACCTCTTTATTTTGCATCCTAACTATTTAGTCATTGAAGTTGTTGTTTTCCCTTTTCTGTTTTCTCTAGCTATGATCACGCTGAAGTAAGCACTGGGCAGGGAACTTTGCAAACAGGAACAGCAGTGAAGCAGCAGAGGAGAAATTGCTGGAAGCCCTGTTTCTTAAAGCAGAGAACCAAGTCCCCAGCATTCAGCTTTGTGTTGATGTAACTGGCTTCCATGTACATAGTGTCCTAATTAATCATAGCCCTGGCGAACTCCCAGGGCGTATAGTGCCTACAGGGACCTACAAGCCTCGTCTCCCTCTGGAGCCACTTGCCTGGAAAGTATGTGATGAAGCTACGTTATATTTGGCAATAACGCACCTAGGAGCAAGGATGTCTGCTAGGGCAATGAGCCGTGGCAGGGCCTGCTTTTCCGTTCTCAGCCTGGCCACAGCGCTGTGGGGGAAGAGGCCGTGAGAAGAGGGCCAGTGCAGTAGAGATAAGCCAGAGTGAAACCTGTGACAGGGCTGTGCTGACAGAGGTCTGGCATGCACAGATCTGTGAAGGATACAACCTCTGACACTACTGTACCACAAAAGCCCGGGGAGTGGACACAACTGTATGAGGAGCACTCTGTTTTTACCACAATATGGGTGGTTTGTGTGTAGGAAAGACTGGAATGGGAAGGGGCAGTACTGGGTTGATATAAATTACAATGTTGCCTGTATTGCTACATTCATCCCACAGTACAGGATGCTGTATATTAGTGTAGGACTATGGTTACCTTATTCAGGCAGAGCTTTTTCTTTGCCTTACTCAGTCTTTTAAACCCAGCCCCCTTTGGCCAGCTCCTCTATTTGCATGTGATATGGTGCGGTCTTCCTCCCTTCCTTTGCTTATCCTCTGCACCTCTCTTCTGCAACTCCCTTCTCCTTCCTCTGCCCAAGAGTGGGTTACTGACCTGCTTTGCTTCGTGGCTCCTCGATGTGTCACTGTGTCTCTACTCTTGTATTTCATGATATTCCCTGCCCTTATCTTTCTCCTTGACTCTTACTTTTCTTTGGTTCTTTCTAGTCACAAGAAAAAGTACGAGTCTCTCACCCCTTAAAAGTAAGCACTTCTGAATAAACTATTCAAGCTACTATCCGCTTTTCTTTCTCTTCTTTAAATTTTAAATTAAAATATAAACTGACTGAAAATGCTTCTTAAAATTTCTGAATAGAATTTCTCCTCTCCATTTTCATTCTGGACAATGTTCAGTCCATCTTTTTCTTTGGATCTGTGATTCGTAGCCCCATCTCAGAGGAACGTTTGGTCCTCACGGGTGCCGAAGCTAGCCAGTGCTGTTCAGCAGGATGGCCCATGTGCCACAGAGTTCCTGTGGCATGGGCTCTTCTGTATGCCAGTGGCCAGCAACAGCAACTTCTTATCTCCTCCACAGCAAAAGCTCATTATAATTTTTATGTAAAGAGCGCCATGCCCCTTCCTTATTAGGAAAGATGTGAATCTGAATTATCTCCTCTTCTTTTAGCCTCACTCTTTTTGACATTGCTTTCCAGTTATAACCCAGTCTTATAGTTTCATTCTGCATACCGTCTATATAAATACATGCTTTTCTCTCTACCCAGACTACTGTAACTTTGCTGTTATAACTTCAACTCTTGTTATCTTATGGATCAATTACTTTACCCATCCTGTCGTAAGTCTGACAGATATAGCCTACCCAGCCCCAGTGCTCCTGCAAAGATAACTTTCCCAGCATGTCGATTTAACCATGTCAGCCTGTGTTCTTTGTGCTTTCCCTTTGCCTTTCTCCTGAAACTTAAGTTACTTGTCTTTACTTTAAGGCTTTTTGTGGCCTGTCGTCTCCCTACCCATCATCGCCTCCTCAGTATTAAAGAGCTAGTTTCCATGTGTAGTAATCCACAGTGCTGGCCTCCTCTGAATACTTGTGCCATTTTTAAATATTCTTCGTCCGTGGAAGGAATGTCCTGGGAAGATCTGTAAAGCAGCTTGTTTTGCTTCTTAGCATTCCGTCATAAATCTCGCCCTTTCCACACTGTCTCTTCGAAAACTTTGTGCGTGGCTGATGTACTAGTTGTCACCATCTCATTTTGCTGCCTTACCTGTCCATACTGCCCCGGTATTGTATGCTCAGGTCATGAATGCTTTGGGGCTGGGGATGTCATTCTGTTCCGTCTTTGTGCAGCACAAGGGCAATGGGGTCAGGGAAAAGGGCTCCTACCTGCTTCAATAATAATTGCTTACGCAGTATGAGTGCAGCTCTACAGGCAAAAAGGTATGTGGTACTAATATGGTAAAATTGTCACCCTCCCCCCAGTGAAATAAGCAATCCAGAAAAAAGCAGAATTGCTGGTATCTTTACACCCACACTCATATCACCCACACTCAGCAAGATCACATCTCTTTGTGCTCCTACCTGCCACAGCTGATGCTGACATTTGAGGATGCAAGTTGGAATAACAGCACCTTAGGGACACCTCTGGCTGGGCTGTGTGTTGGGAGAGATGGCTGTGAGCACACGGCACTTCCGGATGTAGCTAGCAGGGTTGATGGCTCAGCAGCAGACCCCTCAGCTATGCTGATGGAAAGGATAGCGTGAGCACGCCTTCAGCTATTTCAGTGCAGATTCCTCCGGTTGTCCCAAATGGCTTTTTTGGTGGCTGAACCCCACGGGCCTGGGTTTGTGCCGAAGCAGCCTGGGGGCGCCCAGAGAGCTGCTGAGGCTGCTTTGGGGGCAGCAGCTCCTGCCAATGGGGTGGTGGCAAGCGGCTGCAGGACAGGAGAGGAGGAGCGGCTGCGCTTGCCGTCAGCCCTCACAGCTGGTTATGGTGCGAACACGTAGCCACAGCGTCGCTGTACTGACCAGCACCCGGGAAAATGTTGGCCTTGCCTTTTGCAGAGACTCAAGAAAATACTGCCTTCTTGCTGTCTGGACTAAAATCCTCTGTTATCCGTGGAGTTTTGACTAGTGTCACACTGAAATGAACTTCAAAGCAGATTTGCATTGAAACTGCTAGAGACTGTTAGTTTTTGCTTGGTTTTGATACAAAACATAAAAATCACCTCAGGCTAGGTGACAATGCTTGTGACAAGCGAATCTTTTGGTTAAGCAAGAGAGGGTTTCCAGTTTCTAATGAAATCCCAAGTCCAGTGGGCTTTTACATGGTTTTCTTGCGAACATTTCACGCAGCTTTGAAAATCAAAAGCTTCCTTACAGGAAATGCTTTTTCTCTGTTGCCCATCTTTTCTGTCCCACTGCCAAGAGATCCTGATCTGACACCCAACTGTGCTTCTGTGGCCAGCTTTTGTGACCATGGAAAATCATTATTTACTTCTGCCTCCTCAGTTTCCTTCTCTGTGAAATATGTGTAAGCATCTGTGAAATATGTACAAGCAAGTTAGAAACCAGAGTCTGTATAACTTCTGCAGCCATCCTGGGCAGAAGTGGAATAGCAAAAGTTTAGGTTTCTTAATATCTTAAAAATCCTATGAGAAACAGATAGATAAACATAAAAAAACCCCCACCTATTTTAGCTCTGTACTGTAAAAAAATTATGTTTTGTTCTCAAGGTAAAAGACCCATGCAATATTTCACTATAGGTTAGAAAAGTGACTAAATGCTTAGCATGTATTAAATTTGCTAAGTGGCGGAGGACATAAAGCTCTTGCAGAGAATACGCAAGATGACCTCCTTTTCTGGAAAACACGTTTTACCAGTATGCATCCTTTTATACAGTCTGAAGGCATTCTGAAGGTTGCAAAAGCAATCTCTTTTCACTGCGTTTTGACTCAGACAATGAGGTAATTACTAATGTGGTAATTTCTTGTGGGCAGATGCGTGAAAACCCAGAAAGACACCCTGCTTTACACTTATGCAACTGTAATTGAGTGTTGCGGTTATAAATATCAAAAACCTGGGGGCGGGGGGAGGGGGGGGTGAACCAGCAGCAGGCTTGCCAAAAGAGCTAGGCTTTATACAGCAAAAGCCCTTCATTTACACTCTGAAAGCAGGCCAAATCAAATTAACAAATAGAAGGGTGTGAAGTAGTAATATCTAAGAGGAACACTTCATGGATTTGTTTGTAAAACTGACTATAGCATGTGTCCTTGGCAAATGACATGTACACCTGCCATCCTTACGCTGCACTTTGCTGCACAGAGGCCACCGGGATCAGGGGAGGCATTTGGGGAATGTTTAGGTTGATTCCAAAGGGAATGCATTTGGTGCCTTTTTTGTGTGTGTGCTTTACAAATTAAGGATTCAGCTTGTGTAGAGAATAAATGGCCATTTTGATCTAGCAAATAGATGCAGTCTTGAATATAAGGAGAAACAACACAACATGCTGTCATATGGTGACTTTACTTTTGTTCCTTCCTTATTATTTTTTAAATCAACATTGTGGCCATTGCTCCGTGTTCAGAAATAAATTGCTTGGATACATCGGTATCTTTTTTAGGTTAATCACAAGAAAATAGCATTAAAATGAAACATTTTTTCCTTTTGATTCACCTTTATTTGGGTTTTGAGTATTTAAGATTTGTACTTTCAAGTTTTTTCTCCTCATCTTTGGCACTAGACATGATGTATGTTTCTTTTCTTCATAGTGAAAGCTGAGGCTTTCTCTGACGTGAAACTGGGTTAAGTATTTCCTGCTTTCCCCATCTATCCCTCCAGTCCATCAGCTGACCTGAAGCAGTGGTTCGTGGTTCAATACTGTAAACCAGATCTCTGAAAATAATCATTCTTTTCCTTTCTTCTTTTCCTTAAGATTTACTTTTGTATGTTTTTTACAATCGTTCATATACCTTGGTCAGAAAAAAGTTATTGAATGGCATTTTGACAATGACTTCCCTATGCTATAAAGCTTTTCTGATTGTCATCACCACATTTCATTCACTCCCTTGTGAAATAAAGGCCTCAGGTTGGTGATGCCGAGGTTCCCTACAGAACACTGTTTTTCACCTATTTACTTCAGCAGGACAGCACTGAGGAAGTGCTGACCTTACATATATGCTGGTGATGGATCGTTTTTCCCTGTGAGAACTCCACCGACAGTAGATTTAATGAAGGTGTATTTGCTCCTCCAGAGATTCCCTGTTCCTCTGACATCTGAAAGGTATGACTTTCTGTTGCAAGAAAGGTGACTCGATGTTGTAGTCCTCCTCTCAAGAAAGCGGGATAGACCATGAGTTGTTCCTCCGAAAATCTCGTGATGGTGTTGTCCAAATTCTTCCATTATAGGAGGAAGAAAGAGTAGCCTTACCTCCTCCCCTTTTCATTTGCTAATAATTCAGGGAAAATAAAAAATAGTTCTTAGCAGACAGGAGCAATTACAGAGTCCAGTAACTCTTCAGAATGAATTTGCACACCCTGYCTCCTCGTCCCCCTAGGATGGGAGCAGAAGTCCTGCTTGCGAGCGCAGTGTCTTCCAGAGACATTGGAAAAGTCTGCACCAGCCATCATTTACTTTTTATGGTTTGTGGGACCACCCTGTGAAGGGGGAATTCCCTTCTGCACTGTGAGGTTTTCTGAAAGAAAATGTGCAGTATCAACTTGAAAACAGTCTGTTTGCTGACCTCTTCCAGGCTCACAAAGTAACCTACCAACCCATGACAATAAAAAATACCCCTAAATTGTAGTCTGTAATTGCTCCTATCTGTTAGGAGTTATTTTTTCTTCCTATCCTGTCTTTTCAGCTACTGAAACATGGTTAAAATAAATAGAAGTTGAAAAAGCCAAAGTATTTCAGGAAGGTCTCTTTGGAAAATTCAGTAAGTCTATCTAGAAAAAGGGAGATGCTCCCTGTGTGTGAATATGCTGCACTTCACATTTGGGAAGGCTGCTATGACATCCTGAATAAGCAGTTCTCAGGTGTCATTGATTATTCGTGTGCTAAGTGGCCATTTTTTACGTACTATGTTGTCTTGTGTGATGGGCCATTGGAGCCCATCAGCTGCAAGACTGACCAGCCCTTCACTTGCTCTGTCCAGTCTCAGGGGTTGTTCTAGCATACCTGCATTTGCAGCTCGGGTACTTTGCTAGTCTTTCTAGCAAAGACTTTTCAGAGTGATTTGAGAAGCTTAGGCTGAGTTTGGTTTTATACACTCAGGTTTTTATTCCTAATTCCCAGAAATCATTATAAAACTTGTTTTAAAATGGTGCATGAACTTTCTGAACAGCAAATCAGGGCCATCTCCATTTACTTGAATCTCAGCGCTGTGGGTGTTTGGGCACAGAAGTTTCAAAACCAGTGGGGTGAGTTTGGGGTTTGCTAAGCCAGGATAAGAAAAAAGGAAAACTAATTGCTTGCTAGACAAGTGGTGTTAGAAGAGCTGAATGGTGTGGTTATATTCTGTAACTGCATCATATTTCCTTACAGGCTTGCATGACTTCAGAAACTTTTTCATCAAGTCACAGTATATGTCATTTTAATGTATGCAGATCTTAGTTCTGTTATTCTTTAAGCAGATTTCTTTGCCTTGTGGTTGCCAGGAAATACTTGGAAACACTGCCTAAGTATCTACATAAGATTTCTTTCCTTTCCTTTAAAGTAAATTAACAGAAAATTAAACAAAACCACAATATAATTACCTTTTACATTTAATAAAATCTTATGATTTTAGAGAGAGACTCACTCCTGATATTTGAATACCAGGAGCTGGCAATACTGCTAAATGGAGTGTTAAATAACTTTAAGATCTGCCCTGATAATCAGCTTTATTTCACAAAGAGTAGTGATGAGACAACAGATGTAATCAAAAAGTAAAGCTAATGCAAACGTGTTATTATAAAGATTCTCAAAGCGGTATATCTTGTCCATGAAATAATTTTGACCTGTGAGTGAATTTATTAATAGCTACTCATATGTTAACTTCCAAGATTCAGGGTAAAATATGTTAGGGCATCTCTTTCAAGATGATACTATACTAAAGGAATGTCTTCCATTACCTTGTGCTGCAGCAGACTACTTGAAAGAATAACAGCTTTTAAATAGCATTGTTCAAATAACATGACCCATGCTCATCTGCTTTGGATATTGTTTCCCACTTCTAAAAATCCAAAGGAAAGGCAGAAATATTTTAAACTAATTATTGGCCCCTGTGCAGGCCTTATCACTTCCCCTTTTTTCCCCTTCCCCCAAGCACAAAAATCTTTTATATTTGTGGTTTATGTATGGTCTTGTGGTATTTTCTCTTGCTATTTTACTGGTTTTACCTTTATGTGGTATGCTTATGCTTCTGGGGCAGAGCGCAGTGGAAAAGGATGTTTAAAATTAGGTGCAAAATTATAAATCTTTGAAAAAAATGCTGATAAAACTTTAGCTAATGTATTTAATATCACTCAAAATCAAGAAATCATGATGACAAATCACAAGCCAGCAGTACTGTTTCATGTCACCAGAGCCATGTGAGAAGCTTTGGGTCTTCAATCAAAGTCTTCCTCAGTATTTCTAGATCCCCAAACCCTCTGAACATAACATAAAATAACTGTTCTAATTTTAAGGTAAAATAAATACTATTAGAGGCTATTGGAACATTTTCAGCTAGGTCTGTTTTGTATTTTTAGAAAGCATGTGACACAAAAGTTAGAATGTGTAGGGCATTTACATGTGTGATATGCAGATGGTTTCCTGTTATGGAAGCTGTTTTGTGCCTAGAGGCATGTACAATGCCCTCAGCTAATAAACTGATGGATGCTTCTTCTAAATAAGCTTTAGTTAGCATAAATGGGTGCTAAAGGTGTAAATCACTCATATATTTCAGTTTATATTAATAAAAAATTAAGCAGTTTAGAAGCTGGGTCATTGGTTAATCAAAAATGCCATGGAAACAGCATCAGCTTTAGTAGCAATGATGAGATCATAGTTGAGGGCTTTAAAAACAACACTGATTGATTCTGTGAATTTCTTGCCTGCTGTGTTTAATATTTTTACTCTAAAATTACTAATAAAAATATCTGTTGCTCTCACAGATGTCATACACAGGTTCCAAGCACAAAAGGTAAAGCAAATGTCCTACTTTCAGCTGCAAAGGCAGAGCTGTGCCATATTTTTTCACAGGTATTTAAGGCCAAGAGGGACCATTACAGCCATCTAGTTTGACCTTCTACATAACACAGACTGGAGAATTTAACTCAGCGATTCCTGCCCTTGGGCAGGATTTCAAACGTGGAGAGAGATTTATTCCTTTTTCTTCTCCTTTTCTTTTTCCTTTTGATTCCTCAGTGTGTTCAATTGCCTGAATCTAGCTCTTTGTTACAATGAAGAGGCTATACATTTTTCTTTTCACACTATGTGTATGATGTATTTATTCTGAAAACAAAAAAGTATATATATATTTTTATGTATGTATACACACACACACACACACACACATATATGTGTGTATGTGTGTATGTGTGTATGTAGGTATGTGTACAGACACACATTTAAAATGGCTTGTATTTGAAATAGTAGTTGGCACTGCCATAGAGATGACCTAAGATTTAAAAGGATGTATAGGCTCATAGGAAAATTGGGAGAGGGAAAGGATGGCAAAAGGTAGCATGATCCTCACATGCAACTCATCACAGGCCTCTCTGGTAAAGTGTTTATACTTCACATTAAGTCAGTATAGGGAGGGATTAGCAGCCTGCAGAGAGAAACAACTTGCCTCACCCTGAAGAAATTGCCAAAAATGTAGTGTAGGACAGACTTTTCTCACTTGAGGCTTATTTTAAAACAGCAGAAACAGGTCAGTCAGTGAGGCCTTTGTAGAGAATGTGAAAACTCTTTCTTTTTGCCTACTGTTGGTAAAGGCTGGGTGTGGAAACATGCAGCTGAGGAACAAGTGTGGAGCTGCTGGCTTTGCTACCCTTTGCATCGGTGCTAGATTGAAGCTGTGAGGTTTTTATCTTCTACTTTGAGAAGTTCTTAGTGAAAGCTCCATTGAGATTATTTTACTTTGCCTTACCTGGGTTAAAAAAAAAAAAAATCAACCCTCTCCCCTCCAGCCTGTAATCACTTTACGTTTTCAAAGGATTATGGTAAACCTGGTAGGACTCTGTGCAGACCTTCAACAATTTTGTGTTTATCCCCAGTAAAGACCTCTGGCAACTCTCAGAGAAACACTTTCTGTTAAGTGATCCATTAAGTGCTCTAGTCTGATTTATGAAGCAGATTTATTTATTGTCATTGGAAGTTGACCTGGAAGCTTATTTTAAAGGGAAACTGCAATGAAAATTTATCACACCTTAGATAGATAGATAAATACTTATGAAGTAAGACTATATCAAAATGTGTTTTTGGTAGGAGAGCTACCCTCTGTTTCACAATTCCCATAAGAACTGTGACCAGTCTGAATGACCTCCCAGTGGGCCTTTTTATTGATACTTCCCAGCAGGAGTTTCAGGCTGGTAAGTAGGTCAGGATTCAGTTGATATGATTCCCATTTGAGTGCATGACAAAACAGGAGAATTTCAGCATTGCTGTCAAGAAGCTTCTTTCCTTCCATGTTTGGGTTATCTAATATCTAGAGGACAGGTGCAGGGGTAAAAAAAGTCACAGTAGGGAGAAGGGTAGTAAGGAAAAGAAAGTATTAAGATTTAATCTTTTGTCTGAGTGATAACATGACTAATCACTCCATAAACTTTACATGTCATTTCCCTTCCTACAACAGAATTGTCCTGCTGCAAATAGTACTTATGTCCCAAAATAGCCACCTTTAATTTGTGAAGTGATCTCCCACTTACCATCATAGAACTATCTTTTTGGAGTGGAAGAGAGGGTGTGTTGATACATTCTGCCCTCCTCCACAAAAATGCAGAAGGTCCAGGGGGCAAAACTGAACTTGCTCTGACAATTCCTGCTTCTCCCTTTTTTCCCTGCGCTGTGTCCTGGGAAGGGAGTTCATGCAAATTTCCCAGTGCCCCTCTGGCACTGGGAAAGGAAACTTAATCTAATTTACTAATTCACCCATAGGCTTTTGATGAATGGAAAACGAAGAGGTGTGTTATCTTGTCTGGTGAAGTTGGGGGTGATGAGCTGAAACCACCGAATATATTACAGAAAAGATAGCAAGCTGGACTAAAACCAAGTTCACATTGGTGAATTATTAGTCCACTGTTCATTATGATGTCTAGTTTCAATCCTAATGAGATGGAACTTCATGAGATAATTACTTTGAAGTATAGGATTCTGTTTGCCCACAACAAAAGCTTATAGTATGGTATCATCTCATCTAGCCCTTCCCTTTTTCTCAGAAGTTATTAGTTTTCTTTTAAATGGGATGTTTCTCTTTTCTCATTTAATTAAAATGGCACGGTGACTGGAGATATCTAGTACCTATCAGGATTTATCTAAATGTAACTGCCACTTGCAGATAGTTCCTACTCAGTCTGGTAGAGAAGAATCTCAAAAAGGAATGTCAAGGTGATATTTGTGGCAAATCTGATACGAAAGCTGGTGGCATGTGTACTGCCTAGTATGAAAAGATGAACTGAACTGATATCATTGGAACATTTTCTGCATCACAAGTGTTTCTAAGGGCACAGAGATAAATGATATAATTTCCAAAAGATGGGTTGCAGTGGATGGAGGTTGCAGTGCCAGCTAACTGTGGCTCACGTTTTCACTGGTGTGTAGTAAAGACTCCACTGGTCTCTGTGTTGCATCTAGCCTTTGCTAAGCACTTTCTTAACCTAGAATGCAGGGGCATTTGGGAGTGTCTGTATGAAAGAGCTGCTGGATTTTATTGCTCTGACCAATGGTGTTAGAATGTGTATAATATTTCTCTAAGCAGTTGCTCAAAATTACAGGGTTTTATTTCCCCTTTTTTCCAGAAGGGATGCAATGTGCTGGTTGAACAAACCAGCCTTTTGACTTTATTCAGGAACCTAGAGTTGCCAAAAGGGTGCCTTCATTGAGTGAGGAAAAGGGATGAAGGAAGCTGCCTTCAGACTAAAAAGAACAGGATTCTTCTATGGACTCCAGCTTGAAGGATGCAGCAACATGTTAGACCATAGGACTAGCAGTTTGGGTCCCTTTTTTTTCCCCCGCAGATATCATAAACTTTGGATGAGGCACTTATTTTTCTCTGGTGAAACTTATTTATAAAATTGGTTGAAGCAATACAAATCTCATTGGCATGTCAAGGGGCTCAATATATTTATATTTTAATCCAAGGAGATTCTAAGCTTGAAGGAACTACAGAAGAGCTGTTTTTTTAATAATCAAGAGAGATTCTTTGTGGGAATGGGTGGGTGGGCTGCAATGTCACAGAACTAAGGGGAAAATAAGGAAAAGAAGTAAAATAGACTGGAAATTAGGACAAGAACAAGAATTGGCAGCTCAATGAAACAACAACAAGTAAAATACAAACCTGCACAATTAAAAATGTAGAAAAAATGAAGATACATATTTCTTTCTCTTACTCATATCTCACACTGCTAAAGATTTTAATGTAGAATGTTTGCTTGTTTGTGTTCTGGAGTCCTCACTTTACTTCACAGAGAAACACTATTTTGATGTCTGTTGTGAATGGGACGGACTAGCTCTGGGATAAGAACATAACCTCCATGCTGGGTCAGACGGGCTTGCTAGCATATGTCTGAATCCCTTCTCCCCAAAATCAACTGTAGTATTCATTCTTATCAACTTAATACCAGATACATCTTCAATTTGAGGACTTTATATTAAATGGATGTGGGGAGTGGGAGGTGGAGCTTGCTCTGTGTCTTGTGCAGTGCCTCCAGGAATGGGGCTGGGGAATGGAGGAGAGTGGTCAGCAGTGGATGCAGAGAGAAAAGCTAGGCAAATATGTAGCAGTATTTCATCATATTTTCCCAGCCTCCAATGACTGGTGGTTCAAGGACTTTCTGAGCCACAGTGGGTGTCTGTGTAAACTCTCTTCTGTGAATTTTCTTAGTTTTTCTAAGCCAGGTAAATTTTAACATTCTGCAGCAAGGAGAATGCAGCAACCCTCTTAAGACATTGCATGAGGAAGCACCTTCTTTTGTTTGTTTGAAACTTCTACCTGCCTTTTCCATTGATGCTCCTCTGGTTCTTTTTTTGGAAGAGAGAGAGTAATCCTCTTTCATTCACCTTCTTTCTGGGCCACTCAATTTTAAAGATCTGTGTCATGTCTCTTTAATAAGTTGTAAGTTATGGTTACAATATGAATACAGTTAATTTAGTTTAATGGCTGGCTGTGTAAGAAAAAAGCTAGCAGGAAGTTAAAACAATGATATATCCTTCAACAGACATTTCAGTGTGATTAAGAGACAATGCAGGAGCTATTAACTGTTGTGCTGCAATGAAGTTAAACAGCTTGTTTTGTTTTTATTGGAAAGCAGAAGGACTATAAAGAATTTTAAATGTCTTTCAGATCAGGGCAAAGGAGCTGCTATGAAGCTATTTCCCCATGTGAAAACCTTACTGAAAAGTCCAAGGAGCTTGGGTGTGCTAAACTCTTTTCATAAGGAAGATGGAGAGTTGTGTATAGAGACCATTTATGGCTCTAAAACTCTTGCTTTGAAGTTTTGTTCTGTTCTTACAATTCAGGCAGACAATGCTTTGGTGTTTGGTCTTTGATAGAAGGGCAGAGGGAAGAAACAAAAGTACTGAACCCTGTCAGACCTATGTGGATAAACACTGTTGGACATTGTAACCCATGCCAAAGTCTAAGCAGAGAAGAACTTGGAAGTTCCCAGGAGGACTGGTGAAGTTGAGAAGATGCAATGAGGAGCCTATGAAAGAGAGCATGGGTGTTTGGGAAGCCCTCCAGGCATTGGTTTTCTTTTTTTCATATATTTTTAATGGTTTCAGGGGTTTGCCTCTAGGATAGATATGGCTTAGGGAATCTCTAGAAGCATGCAGTGTCTTTCAGAAATCCCAGCCTATACTTCTTTAGAATTTAATATTTTGTTGATATTGATTTTTTTATTAAACACATTTTGATTTTTTTTCCTTGTCTACATCCTCTGGYATTGGTCACACTGAAAAACTTCTGTTTCTAAAATCCTGACTTCTTTGTGTGTAAATGCTGTTTTCTGTTTTAGCCAGAGGTTTTAAGGCAAGATGTGGTTGAATAGCTGCAGGCACTTTTCAGGGCTAGTGTCTCCTAACTAATCTTCCGTCCAGTATGAGTATCATATTTGCAGATGTTTAACCATGGGTCCCAACATTTTGTTGCTGGCTATAGAAATGTCCTGTATCTATTAGAATGCAGGATTGTGAGCAGAGCTTTTAAGCTCCAGTACCAACATCTCTCACTGAATTGCTTTGTGTCATTGTTCTGAGGATACCTGAGGTGTTTTTAGCCCCCATGAAATAGGTACATTTGTTGCTTAGAGAAGTGCGGCCCTGATGTGTTTTGGAAATTCAGTAAGATTCATAAATGAAAGAAATTTCTGAATGACACCTTCAATAGTATTGTTGGTGCTTAAAAATTTCTCAGGAGTGGCTATACCAAGTGCTGTTATAGTTCTCATTTTATCTAGATCCTCCCCAACCAAAGGAACTCAGCTGAAGCCATGTTTCTCCACATGCAACAAAATATTACTTCTGTGGAATAGTCATCGTCTGTGGGGTGTCCAGCTTTTGCTGAGCTCTGAAGAGCAATACCCAAGCTTTCTGTACCCCCTCTCCCTGCCTCCTCTTTGAGCCATATGAAGACATTGCTCAGCAAATTGGTGAAACATCTGCCTTTGAAAGTTCACTCCATGAGTTCCCAAACTTAGTTTCTTCAATCACTGCCACCAGCAGTGGCTAAATGCACCCATAGGCTCCATAGATGGCAGCAGCCATGGGTACCACTTGTGGGGGTGACTTCCCACGGACTCCTGCTTTTATTCCATGTGCATGAGGAGGTGTCCGCTTCTATCACATACCCTCACCCCCTCAAATTTAGACCCCAACCAACATATTTGCCCCACACAACTGAGGGGACCTTAACCTCATATTTCCATCTACCTCTCCCATCGCTACAAACTGGGTTGCAATCAGATCCCTTCACTAATACCTGTTTTTGTAGAAAAAACAGATTAAGCCTGTGTTCAGTTAGTATCAAAATATATTTGCAGATCCTTAATAAAAGTCCATAGGCATGATACAGTTCTCTCTGTTTTGAAACAATTTACCTGTAAGATGTCTGTGTGCAAGTGTTGCTAAACATCTGAATTAGAGATTATGGGGACTTTTAGCCACTGGTTCTGGCAGTAATTGAGGAAGCCAGGCTTGGGAGCCCCTGTTATAAACCTTCACTTCCTGCCTCACCTGGCTTCCCCCATATATGTTGGGAGGGGTGCTGATCTGGGCAATGATTGAATTACTACACTAGTTATTGTTTCAAATATATGCCTTTTAGGCTTGATTGAAGCTTTGAGTGTTTCCAAGCTGTGGTATGCTGGCTGCTGGTGGCACACAAGCATGTCCAAAATGCTGCCTGGCTGGTGAAGACGCTCCCTTCTTAATGCTGGTCCATGATGCCTCTGGCATTGCTGCCACTACTGCTGCACTGATGGTGGTAATCATTGAAGGAAAAAAATGCACAAGTCTGTGGGTTTCGTCCATGGTCTCTTGCAGGCAGAGCAGTCTCTTCTAAAGCCTTGCTTTGGCCATTTTCCAAATGGGAAGGTTGGGAAACAGCTCGGTAACAGCTTCCACGATGTCTCCATGTCCAACAGAACAGGCCGGGTGGACTGTTTTCTCCAGAGTTCATATGTTTTGCCAGCCAGCTTCTCTTCTGTGCTTAATGACTTTTGCAGCACATTCTAGGCAGGTCCAGTTAATCTCACCCTTTCATCCTCTTATGATTTCTCTCAGTTTATGGAAGAATGAAGTGTGAAGGTGCAGTTCGCCTCTTCTGTACTTCCAAACCTCAGGTTCCCAACACTGGAAAGGGGAGCACGTTGTAACACTACAGCTTACGTCTAGATTCTTCTTGAGTGACTCCATAACTGGAGAGGTATCTGTCCTCAGACAGCTCAGTTCTCTCCATTGGAGAAACCCTAAGAGCACTGATATTTCAATACAGTTTTTAAAAATATAAACCCTGGCCTCAGGGCACTCATCCAGTTACATGCTGAATTTATACAAGCCTTTTTACAAAAAAAATGTGAAAAATCATGCAAATATTCCTAGAGAATAAGCAGGCAATTACTGTATTTGCTCATGTAAATAGGATACAGAACATACGGATGGCCATTTTTAGTGTCTGCCTCTGTATTGGCATATGCAAATAGCTGCTTTGTGTGCATATGTGTGACAGTAACTGAATATTGAAATTGAACAGTCACATTGCRTTCTGTATGCTTCCCTTCATTTAAAAAATCTGATCCGACTGTTTTAGTTGGACAATATCTTATCATTCTTTTTTGGAGAGCACTATATAATATTTTCTGAATCAATAAGTCTAAATATCAATTCAGTTTTCCCAAGTTAAAGCACTTATTGTGGCTATGGTATCATTTTGTTTGCATTTGATAGAAACAAAATTAAAAAGTTTAATATTAAAGTTTTGAGAGAGAAAAGCATTTAGCAAAATAAGTCTGTAAAGATTTCTTACACAGAAAGAATACATCAAATGGAAAAGTCCTCAATATGCTAGAATAATTCCAAACTCTTTTTAATAAAATTTATTAATGGGACTTTTCAGATGTGGTTTAGGATACTCTCACAAAGCATTCAATGAGCTAAATTCTATAAACAATTCATCTAGGGACTGTAATAATTATTCCTACCATCTTTAAAAGTTCTGACATTTATTGAATAGTCTAAAATGGGCCTTAAGAGCTGTAAGAGTTCATTATGCAAATATCTATTTATGATTTGTAGGGGACACAATTAAAAATGTAGCTAGAGAAAATGCTTTGGTGTTTTACATGCTCAGTAGACAGGCCCCAAAGTGAAGTATCTCCCCTGCTTCAAATTATTTTAGTACCAAACTTACTTATGAAAATTACATTTTCACTGTGAATACCTGTGTTGCAATTTTTGCTTTTGATATTTTATTTCTAAGCCCAACAGATAAGGTCTACCATTGAATCAGAATGGAGAATGAGCCATGCTTTCATTACTGAATGTCATTTTTAGGGGGCACATTGCTTCTGAGACTTTTTTTTACTAGCATCTTCAATAGGATTCTATCTTTAAAGGTACCTAACCGTATGCACTTAAAATGGTCAAACTTGGTGAGAGAATTTAAAAAGAGTTACTTGGCATATTTGGGGTGTCACAAATTATCTTGATCTTAAATCTTATGGCGAGACTGAACTTATGGCAAAGGTTAACTCTGCAAGTGCCAACAAAGGCAGTAGCAAATACTTGCATTCATTCTTGCCTTTGTCCACAAATGCAGCATTTCATTTGTCTGGAGTATGATATGATCAAAGGAGGAGTACAAAAGAGCACTGTCCTCTTCCACTGCTGTTTATGGGAACTGAGGGTGCTGAGTCTCCTCTGACATTGTCTGTAAAAGACTTAAGGCTTTCCCTGCCTTGCATTTGCCATCAGTGAGGGAGACATTTTCTGGTACATGAGGTGCAAATAAAGGCTGTAAGAGTTGCTTCAGGACACTAACATATAAAATCTTCACCCCACAGAGTTACCCTTCTGGGGTTAAGTTGCAAATGAAGTGGAAAATCTTCTGTGACAACAAGATGTAACAGTGAAGCAACGGGATTGAGGGTTTTGTGCCTTATTTTTTGTGCCTTACCAGAAATCATTACTTGTATGAAATGCAGAGTATTTTCTTCTCTTTCATGCCAGTGATATGAATTTTATTTTATAGAGATTATGGTTATTGCATTAAGCTTGTTCATGTCCTTCTCCAAAGACATTAGCAGTAATATTACAGGTGATGTGTTGTTCTGTACTCTTTATGTATAGATTGCACAACAATATAAGAGGAAATTACCCTCCTGCTGGAAACTAATAGCATATTCTACATCTCCTCCCTAATGTTGCCAGATTACATTAATCATAAATGTCAATGAAATCGCCAGATGAGTTCCTGACTTTTGACAAAAGCCTTCATCTCAGCGTCTTAAATTCCAAAGTCAAGGGGAGTGTAACATTCAGAATAATTATTAGCATTATTTTACCTTGACATTTCAGCCCTGCTTTCAGTTTAACATTCCAACCAGGCAGTGAAGATGAATATCATCTTTCGATTCACTGGAGGGAATTGCCCCAATTAAACCTGACTTTAAGGATATCTAAAGCACTGTATTAATGTGCTGTCCTCTTTTTTAGCAAGAAATACTTCATGAAGGAGAGAAACTTTCATTAAAAGCATTCAAGATTTACTGTGACAAGAACAAGCAATTTTTGAATTGCAATTTTCCCCCTAGGCTAGGATAATAATCAGCGCTTCTCATTTTCAGAGAAGTCAGTGGTTGCACTGCCCTAAAGATTCTTTCCCCTTTTGTTTCAGCTAAAAGGTCAGAGTTATAATTTTGTCACTGCATGAACTATTCATGGTACCTTGTCAAAACCTTGTCACATTCATGTCCCAGATCTTGCAACCATCTTTTACCTATATTTACTTAATTTTTTCTAACATCGTGCCAGATAGGAAGGACAGAATACATATGTGTGGTTTTTTTTCCAGCAAAGGAAAAATGCAAAACATTTTCACCAAAGGATAGATGAAAAGAAGTAAAGACACAACCACCACACCACACGCAATCCAGCAGCTGTTTGATGTTGACTGGGTGGAGAGCTGGTGGTCAGCTTCAGTCAAACAATTATATTTGCTCACTTCCTGCAAACTTTTGATGACCCTTGAGGCTCTGAAAGTCTGTTTTGATAGTGAGGTAAATAATAATATAAATGCCGTACAGGGTAAATTGGTCCAAAAGCAGGTGCATACAGACAAATGATAGACACCAGTTAGTCTTCAGAAGGTGGGATTCTTTGGTTCAGTACAGAGGATAAATCAAGTTCCTGTGATGAGCATCATTCRCTTCAACAGTGGTGTTCCCATTCAGTCCATGGCAAACCTTTGATGTAGAGGGAAAAATGGAGCAGCCTTTTTTAAGATGTATATACACGACTGTATAACGGTAGCTTCCCTGTTGTTGTTAGCTGCCTTTCCTGCTGTGCTATGTCTTTCAGAGAAACCTTGAAGACAGAATTGTTTTGAATGTTTTGGACTCTAAGTCATGGCTACTCACCAGCTGATAGCAAATTGCTATTTGCATCTGTTATGGTTGTATGCTCAGTGTGTGATTTTACACAACTGCTGTGGCCYGTACTGTTTTGATAGAAGTAAAATTTTTTTACTTCTAGTTAAATTTGACTTTGGGACTTCATCTAACTGGAAGGTAAATTGATTGATGCTGACTCTCCTTTCCTACCAACACCTAACCTTTTGCTCCATGCAGAATCATACTTGAAATGCTTTGGTCTCCAACACAAACATGCTCTTTCTTTTATTCTTTCATTTTTTTTTTTTAACTAGAAATCTGACATGAATATCACACGAACACATATTTAGCTGCATACACCTGTAACTATCTGCAATGTTTTCCCATCAGAATTTTCAAGCAAATTCTTACTTAACTTCTACATAAATGCTGTAAATTTTGACATGGATTATAGCTAAAAGTCAAAATGTAAAAAAAAAAAAAAAAAAAGTCCCTTTTCAATTTCCATTTCCTTCCCTGCTTCTTCCTGTTAGATATTTACTAAGGATAGCAGACTGATCTTTAGCGAGTTTATGGCCAATGTTATTCCTGACCCATTTTTATTTAGCTTTCATTGACTTAAACAGGGTGCTGCTTAATTGTGCTGATGAGATGAGTGGAAGCTTCTTTCCTCCAGCCTGTCAAGCTTAACTAAAACAGTGATTCTGAAGAGCATGGTAAAGGTAGAGAATCGATATTGAAGCCTGTGAGAATGAGCCCGTGCTGTTACAACTATGGATCTGGCCCATTCTGTGAAGCAGAATTAAATTCTTTCACTTATTACTTCATTGTGTAGGTACAACAGTAAAGGAGAAATGTCATATGCATACCTATATGTAAGGGTATAGAAAAAGCTGTTGTTCAGTCTGTTATGTTGTAATTTTTGATGAGCAGTAGCCAGAGCTGAAAGAGGATGTAGAAAGCATTCTATTGAAAACTTGCCTTTCCTTTTTTTCCTCATTGAAAATGTACTTTTAAATTTGGTAACAATGTATTCCCAGCTATCTGAATGTCTCCTTAGCGCTAATCTACCAAATGGGACCCTGGAGGGTGTGAAAGACAAATTCAGAAGAGCTAGCTGTAGCCTAGCAAAGCAAAGCAAAGCTTTCTGCGGTACTCCCTGTGGTCTAGCTGCTCTGTATAACCTTTCAGGGAGGGCCATCTCCCTGGGTTTCCTCTGTATTCCTTGAGGATTACCTGACCCCATAAAATTAGGCTTTCTCATACTAAAAGTTCCGCTCTTTGTCTCCAGTGGGTATGTTTCTGAGCTTGGTGGTTTTCAGGGTTGAGCCCATGAATCTATCACCTTCTAGTGATCTCTTTCATTTTTGCACAAGCAGCGCCTGTTCCTTCCTAGCAAGGCATTACAGCCCACTAGGTCACCTTTTCAGCAGACCATGCTCTGGTGCTGTTTCTAATTTAATTAGTTCTTTCTACAGTCCCACTTCTAAGCCCTTGGTACCTAGAGCTTGGGACATAATTATTTCCATCCCTGAACAGGGGTCTTTCAGAATCCCTTTACATCTTCAGGGTTAAGTGTTTAATGTTTTAGCTGGAGATTGGTAAGCATGAGAGCAGAAACTGGAGGGAGTATGTTGCATTCAGTGCCCATCCGTTTTAAATAATGCCTTAAAGGTCCTTTCTTATATGAAGAATATCTTTGGAGTTTCCGGTGAAGAGGAACTGGAGATTATTTTTCCCACTCTCAACTGCAATAAATACAAAAGGAGTGTCTGGCTGATAATGCATCTACAGCAACACAGATCCAAGGCCCTGTTTTCTGTGTTTTTCATTAACTGACGTGTGTCTTCACAGTAATGTAGAAATACTAACAAAAGCATGCTGACAGGAAGTCCTGAAAAAAATCAGTCTATCAAGGTAATTTATGTGTTTGTACCACAGGTATTCTGGCCTGGGTTTTTAGTCTGAGACTTATAAAAGTGATTGAAAACAAAGGGGGTTGTTTGGGAGCACTGGTTCAGTGAATCAAAACTATTAGGAATTTACTGTTGTGAAAGCAGAGTTTATTTAATAGGCCTCTCCAAAGTTTTTTTTTTTCTCTGCCTTCAAGCCAGAGTGGACACTGGCATGTGAGATGATTGCCGGCTGTGAATTTTCAAAGAGGTTTAAAGTAACAAGACCACCCCAGTTGCTCAGCTAACGCTGCTGGTGCCGCTAGAGAGAATTCTGTAAGTGTTTGAATTGCAGAGGCAGAAAAGTAATTGAGGAGACTTGTTCAGGAAGCAACTTATGAACATTTCCTTACCCGAGAGCTCTTTGGTCAAGAACATGAAAGAAAAAGGAGCTGAAAGGAACCTATTAAAAAAAAAAACCAAAACCCTTAATGCAATAACATTGATTTTCTGATCGTGTTTTTATATTATTTTTTCCTCTTCTGCTGCTTTAATACATCATTTGTGCCTTTTCTGACAAATTACAGTATTCCACCCATTGCCTAAGAAGCTTTTTTAAAAAACAATTGAGCAATTAAACAGGTTTCCAGCAGCTTTCGTTACCAAGCCATCAGGCTGCAGGGAGAATATGCTAGCCACAAACAGCTGATATAATTTAATGAGGTGTAACTGAGTAATTTGGGGCATCCAGCAGATTTTTKCTATAAGAGACTACATCAGAAGGCTGCTTTAATAACTGTCCTGTGGYTGGTTTTCAGAGTTGTCCTCTCAGTGCAGTTAGGCAATGCATTGTGCCGATGCTGGTACGTAGGCCCTGAACTCCTCCTTGTTTTTCACTCATTTAGTTAATTAGACAAAAAACAGAGCCAGAGGATAAGTGACTCTAACGTCTTACACTTTCCTTTCACTTTGTGTTCCTGACAGAGAGCTTGAATAGGGAGAAGGTGACGTTGCTTGTAATTGCAGTATTCCTTATTTTTGATTGAATATGAACAACAATCTTTTGTCCTTTCTCTTCACATACTCCTGGAGTGCTGGGTGGTGAGTTGCCTGAGATTTGGATCCTTCCATAAGGAAGACTGCGTTCATCTTATATTACAGAAATGATCACCAGTTTCCTGAACTCATGGTTCACTACAGTGATAGTGCTATTTTGAGAAAAAATAGTGTTTCATGGATTAACTGACACTGTATATGTATTCTGTCTATGGGTCTGAAAACATCTGTGATGTGATTATTAAAAGGACAATAATGACCACTAAAATGAAAACTGCAAAAGAAGGACATTTTTGTCCTTTTATTTTTCAAAGACTAAATTGAAGTACATCAATACATATATAACCATTTCTCTAGTGCGTACTGCCATGAGGTCCATGAGGAAGCTTTTTTAAATGTCAGTGGTAAGCAAGTCCATAATGCTCTGGCTCTGAGCAAGGCTTCCCTGCTTTTGGAGGGCTGGATGTTTGGGACAGTCCTTCCAGAAAAAGTCATCTCTACCAAACCTGCTCAGCCCTCAACCAGAATGCTAAGCTATGAATGCGCCCAGTAAAATAGCACTGCAGAAAAAGTGATAAGTTAACCAGTGTAATTAAAAAAAAAAATTGCATTTAACAATTGCTTGCTGGAAGCATAAACCCTGGGTGAGTTTTTAGGTGTTCTTTTTTTCCTCTTTAGCAGCTTGGAACAACCTTGCCTTAGTTGGCAAAACAACAGAGAAGCTGCGGAGAAGATATGGCAAGTGCAGCTGTGCTGGGTGAGAAAGGGGCAGCCACTCGGGAGCGGGACCTGGGATGCCAGGGGCCCTTCGGAGCCCTCCTGGTAAGTGGCCTGCAGGCCAGCACCCATGTCCACTGCTGCCTGGTGAGCTCCTGCACCCCACTGCTCTCCCCAGCAGGTGAGGACGAGGGAGGCGGCAGCATGGGCATTTCTGCCTTAGGGCCGAGTGAAATACAAATTTAAATGTATGGTGGGTGTTACTGGATGTTGTTACACAGTGTGTGCGTGTGTGTGAGGATAGGGCTGGGGTATGCTGGAAGCTTTCTGTATCCTTCGTTTTGAACCCCTGCCAGAGGGCGCCCATCATGAAAAAGGTGCTCCTCCTCCCATGAAATCTTAAACTGGACAGGAGAGAAGAGGGGAGACTGGGCCTCTTACAACTGAAATGGCTGCAGTGAGCAAAGATGGCCCTTCCAAAGTATCAGAAGCTGTTGAAACACACGTCACTCTGATCAGCATGTAACTAATGGGACGACTCTCAAAAAAATGTTAATTTTTGGTATGGGTAATACAACATCAGTTTGATCAGTTTGTTAAGAAAACGTGTTCCATTTCCAAAATGTGCTCAGTAGTTTGAATCACTGATACCTTTGACTTCTTCATCAGGTTACTAATATTTAAAGTATTTTATTTTTAAACTTCCCACTTTTACACCTCTGGCTTTTGACAAATATTTTATTGCTGTGTTGCAACCTGATAGCCTTCCAAGCCCTGAATGGCTTGTAAATCGTTTTTACCGTTACTTTAAAGAGATTCTCCATAGGTAGTTTTCCATCACATTCATGAAGTTCATTGCAAGACAAGAAGAAATTTATTTCCTTAACTTAACCTTAATGGTTGAACCTCAAAAAAGCATGCTAATCAATACCCAGTTGCTTCAATATTTATGCTGAAAAAATGTCTTGTAACTGGAATTCCTTCTAGATAATTCTTTCCTTTTAGATAAAAATGATTAATAATTCATTAGCTTAAAGTGTTAGAGCATGAAAGCAGATTTGGTACTTTTGACAGGGTGCTCATAAGCACCAGCTAATATAAACAAAGACTGAATGTGAGCTTAGGTGGCTATGTCTCTTTACCTGTGAGCAATCATTTCTGTTTTTAAAAAGGCATTGTATTTTAATCAGATAATTAAACAATAAAGATCTACATCTGCTTGCATACACAGGCCATTATGGAAACTGTGCTGGAAAACTGTTGGGAGTTTAGTCTGATGTTAGCTTTAGCTTGTTTGGTTTTAATAAAGAATTTTTTCAGGTTATGTGCACATTCAAATGCATTTAAAAGGACTGTAGTCAGGCAGCCAAAATGATACACACAGAATAGCTAGGGAAATATGTTTTGCATGGGCAGTTACTTGAAATGTTTTGCAAGTACTTTTTAGGTACCTATGGAAAAAAAAATATCTAACAGAAAAACAAAAGTCGGGCATTGCTCACTCCAAGAATTGAAAGCCTAGCGTTGAAGCCAAGGGTCTAAAATAGAAACAGGCAACATAACAGTCTTTTTGGTGATTCATATGAAGCCTCTGTTAGCATTCATAACTCAGATAAATCCTAAATGTAATCAGGTGGGCTAGGGAACAGTAGAGAAAAGCTTGTAAGAGAAAGAGCAAGTGAACTATATTTTTCTTAGCTCTATCATAGAACTGACTCACTGACTGAAACTGGKTAAACCAGGATGCTCAGGCCTTCAGGAGTTAGATGCCTTTACAGGCATCTGTTTAAGGAAAACCCACACCTTTCATTTAAAAAAAATGCCATTCTGCATTAATGTGCCAAACTGCCTTATCCAGAAAACTTTGATCAAACACTCTGGTGGTTCTTCAAAGCTGATTCTAACCACTGTGGGTAGAAAGCCAAAGTGAAAAGTATGTGAGATTTTTCATACCTCCTGGTTTTGTTTGAGTTGGAAATGCCACAAGAGGGGCTTTTTTATTTCCCATGTGGTTGTTTCCCCTGGTGTTTCTCATCATAGTTAGAGTCCTTGTTGAAAAGGGAATTGTGGTTCATGATTGTGAAATCTCTGTTGTTCAGAGAGCAATGCTACATGAGCAAAAGGGTGATCCATGCTAAGAAGTAGGTGATATTGTTATTCCTTGCGTGTTCCTCCATCAGCAGCTAAATTTGGACTTAGTAGTGAGAAGTGCTGAGCCTGTGGTCTTAAGTATAAGCGCCTTCCTCTCATCTATGCTTAAGGGAAGTTAATGATGCTCAGCATCTCACAGGACTTGCCTTCATCCCCTGGTTTAAAAGGTAGATAAGAGTGCTTTCTGCTGCCTTTTTATGTACCCTCCATCTCCTGTCTCAGAGACTAATGAATCTGGGAGGAGTGCCTAAGTGGTAATAAAGAGAAGCAGAACTGTACCCAGTCAAGCCCCCATCTGCAAAGTCAAGGAAAGTACTGTTGGCACACAAAGTCAGTCAGTTCAAGGGGGAGTTTAAGTGCTCTCCACTCATCCGAAACTGTCTCAGGAAGTTTTATGAAACTCCACAAAGGTAGTTGTAAGATTGTGGTGGGTGGGAAGACCCAAGAAACTGGGTGGAGCGGTGAGAAAGTGTTAAGAATAGCTGGCAATTAATCTTAGCTCCTGGGACTTAGGGATTTTCCAATGCTGGCAGGTCTCAGTATGTGTGTTGTTATTCAGGCTATGTGCCAAGAATATTTAATGCTGACTGCTGAGTGTGTTGGAGAAAAGTCATTGTGCAGGCTCTGTCATTCAAAGGAAATACGCCACACCATAATCATTGGTTCAACAGTCATTTTGCAGACAATGAACACTGACATTTGGATAGCAAATGGAACAAACAGTAAAAAAGGGTGGTTGTGTGGGGGAACCTTTGTCTTTTTGGTAGTTTAGACCATTAAATCTGTTAGTATACATTGTATGCACACGGGGCCTGAGGCGCTGCTGCTGCTGTGATAATGATAGTGCTGTTACGGCACACAAGGCAAAACTGATTATTGAAATAGCAATGGCACTTTGCAGTGAAAAAACATTGTCTCTGTCTGGAAAAATGTACTTTAATATAGACTGTAAAGCACCAAAACCAGAGAAGGATGAATAAAGGGTGGCAGAGAAGGGAAAAGCTAACCTTGGATAAAATATGAATGTGTGAGTGATCCTGCAGATTTCAACTGAGTCTGGACTTCAGTCCTTACATTCTGTCCAGTGTATTTCCTGTCAGTTGTGACTGGCTGAGATGTGCCTTTCCCATTGCAATACCACAGTGAAGTCTTTTTTAGAATAAGTGTGCTTAGAGAGTTGAGCTGAATGGAGAGACTGGCTGAGCAGATGAAGAGACACGGGGTCTTTTCCTGAACCGTGCTGAGTGGAGAGGCACGGCCGCTGGAGGTGTGCGGGTCTGTGCTGCCCCATCCAGTCATGCCATGCTGGTTACTCCAAGCTTGTTGCCGCCTGTATGGCTGTGGAGGAGCTGCCGAGGCACCTGTGCAGCACCCGTGGCCACCCGCACTGTGCCCCGTGTGGGGTGCTCCTGGCTATGCCCCTCTGGCCACGGGCAGCCAGGCTCGCACTCTGTCAGCTCGCCTGCACCTCATGCATGCTGCATCCAGCACATCATGCCTGTCACCCATCAGCAGCCACGCTCGCTTGGCTGTCCCGGCATGCTGGGGCAAGCTCTGGGTGAAGGAGAGAAGCAGGAGGCAAGCAGAAATGCAAAGGCACTGCAGCACGTGGCAGCCTCACAGTGGCTGCTGCAGGGCCAGTTGACTGCCTTATCTTTGGAACTTGACTTGATAACACTGGCACCAGCACCAGTCTCTTGCAGATTAGCAGCTAGTCACTGCCTTAGATGTGCAGGACAGGATCGCTGCCACACTTCATCACAGTTCTTGAGGGAATACACACAGTGCTCCAGGGCACTTTGAGAATGACCTCAATTTTTAATAACCATTAGGATTTTTTTTTCTATCATCAGACCCTAAATTCTTGCTGATAAACATGAATTATTTATACACCATAGTGCTGATTGCACCAGCTCAGTATGATCAGAAGTCCAGCCTTTCAGGCTGGCATCCTTTTCCCATGCAATACCCACTATTATGGTGTCAGGGTAGTGATCTGTCTGATCAGCAAATGTATTCCCTCCTCCTTACCCATTGCAGATGCAGCCTTAGTCTAGTGACTGCAGAAAGTTCAACCATGTCCTCAGTTTATGCAAGGCTACAGGTAAAGGAGGTAAAGGATGTATCAGGCTCAACTTTGGGTGGCTCAAGGGTGTAGCCCATGGTAGCAGAGGTCCTTTCAGGGGTGGTATTAATGGGATGTTTCACACCATTCTTGCTGGTGCTCCCGTCATCCCACTAGTGATGAGGTTCTCTCCCCTACTTTTCAGTGATAGCATGATGCATATCCATCAGCATGATGGCTTTCTTCCCCAAAACACCATGAGATATTTTGTACTGAAGGCAGGATTGCCTCCAGCTTGGAGAATTACCATTCCAGGTCTTGTGAATCATATCTTCTTTTTATCCAGCATTAGAATCCAGTTTGCATATATTCTTTTGACAGCTTTTCCCTTCCAAAGAGAACCTATTTCTGCCTGAAAAATATCTCCAAACTAGGACTGGTAGGGATTTTTTCAGACACATACACAGATGTTGCCATTGCAAGTGGCCTATCTGAAACTGCAGTCCTACTTGTACTGAATGCTTATGTTAACACAAGCCATGCATCATTTCTGATGGTGGCCACACAAAGCTGACTCACAGCATACTATGTGGGAGGCAGTCTCAAATGCAAGTTGTCTGGAATGCCAGTTACGTGTAATCTTCATGGAGGTGCCACAGGGGACAGGATGCTCCTGAGGTTTAGTGTATTGATGTAGCAGCAGAGGCCTCTGCACGTCCTTTTCACTGTGGGCAGACGGGGATGTGTCTCCTGGGTGACACCAAAGTGCTCTGCTGAAGCAGCTGAGGAAACCAGTCCTACAGAAAGGAATGGCAAGGGAGAAGCCTAGGTTAAAGAAATGGAGCAAACCATGGATTAGGAAGAAGTTGGAGCAAACGTGCAGAACCTCCAAAACAAGACCTAGATACTCAGCTTAGTGGATGAAGTGAATGAGCAAATAGGGAAAGGTCACAGGTACTGAGAATGGTAAGCATCTGTCTAAATAAGTGTGTGGTCCATTGGTATAAAAAAAAAAAAAAAAGCCTTCCTTCTATTAATTGTCTTTTCTTCTGCCTGGACATGAAGAATAAATAGATTTCCTGTTTCAAAACCTAGAATTACACTGCAGGGAGAAACAAACACAACCCCCCTGCTGAGCTAGCACGGCTCCACCTATGAGTAGCTGTCTTTTCTAGTGCAAGGCTGGACCTGGTAGAGGGCTCCTGGGCCAGGGACCTGGTCTGGAGGAAAAGAAATCCACAAAAGGTTGAGGGTTCACTTTGTGGCTAATTGCCTTCAAAAGAGGCAATTACCTTGCCACCACTTCCTTTGCTTCCACAATGAACCAGTGCTGGGAGTTAAACTTGCAGAAAATTACTCTCTTTTTGAAGGCCTACATCTCTAAGAAGCTCACTCAGTGCCAGGAGCAGGAGGTTGGAGTGGGAAGTGGGACCCCTGCTTTTGGTGGCAGTCTGTTTCAGTAACAGCTGAACATCAGACTGTGCTGTGCAGGAGAGAGCTGCCACTTCGATACTGCTAAATCTTTCAAAGCAGGTTCCCATAGGAATGGTGAAGGAACAGTCACCCCAGGATACCCATTACTCTCAGCGTTTGAGGTTTTTCTCCCAAATGATTGGAGGTTTGGTTTCAAAACCAAGGCCCAAAGCAGGGCACATAACTTGGAGACCAGGAGGGCTCCACAGGAAGGCTGAATGCCAAAAGTTAAATGTGGTAATAGGAACTTTCTTAATGCCAAAGTCCTTTTGTAGGCTTTGCTTTGTTTATACGTGGCTGTGGTTTTTGCTTGTGAGATGAAAATAGCTTCAAAACAGTCATAAAAACAGGTAAAGTAATTTATAGAGAATTTATATATATATATATATAACATAAAGAAAAAATAATCTAAGAATGTCATGGTATATAAAACCTTAACTGAATGCTTGCATAAAGCTGGCTTCCGGTATCATCTGTGAGACAAGACTATAGACAGTGATGAGACAGCAATGTTACTAATGCTATTGACATGCAGAAATAAGAAGCAGAATTTCTTCTCTTTTGTGACATCAGAATCTAAGCACATGGTTAAAGCTGGTGGAGAATATGTGTGGCAGGGAAGAGCACAAGAGAATGGTGATTTTATGTAATATTTTCTGTATTGAGTTTTTCCATTTTACTTTCCTAAAAAGAGGTTTGTTTGTTTAGTCTGAAATTGGCTATAATTTCCACAGGCAGCAATTTTGCTTCTGTGGAACAGTCAGTAATATTTTCTCAAAAAATACACTTGCCAGGCTTGTGAATATGAAAATTCAGAGGTGCTAACTTCTGCTATTTGTGGTGATAGGTTAGTGGAATTGGGGCTCAAAAATCAATCATCAGTGTAAATATGGCATCACCCTCCAGTCCTTTTGAGAAAATCCCTGCATTTCCTGTTATGTGTATATATAGTATAACTTCTCAGAAGAGATTCCTCAAGTAAGTGCATGCAGTAGGTGGTACTCAACCGAAGCTTAGGGTATCTTTTAAATGAACTGGGTTTTTGAGCCATAGTGAGTCAGTCGCAGGACATCTTCAGCTTTCCTAAGTGCCTTGCTTTGTAATAACAGAGGAAGAGGGAGTAGTACTGCTAAGGACAGAAGGTTAAGAAGCAACCCTTTCCTCATTGAAGAAGAAACCAGCCCAAACAAAGGTTTAGACCTATAGCTGAAAATAGTGTAACTTACTATTTTCCTCTGCCAGTGGCTGACACAGCACATTTTAAAACCACAGCAAACCATTCCCAAAAGTGGAAGTATAACCTCTGTTTTGTACACTTCTGTCCTTCCCCTCAGCTGGGGAAAACCTTTCAAGAAATTACATTTCTTGCTACATTTCTGGTGACACATTTGACTAGAGGGTTTCTTTGCAGCATTTCTTCTGGGGGCTATTTGTTTTATCTTGCATTTTACAGTAGATAAGAGACCTGTGTGCTGCATAGATTAGGCAAGGCAAATTTTGCCACTGATTTCTTTAGGCACAGATAAAATGCCTTAGTCTCTCCCTACTGTCTGTACTTACAGCAAAATTTTTAAAAGCTGTCATGTTAATGCAAATTCGGAATGATTTCTATGTTTCTGTTGGTTCTCAGCTGGTGATGTGTGCACACTAACAAGACACACTAATATTAGAGGTGGAATTTCAAGCAGAGCAGAGGCCAGCCCAATAAATCTGCTGCCAGTTTAGGCTCTGCCATGATGTTGCTGCACCCTGGGGGGAAGAAGGGGAGAAGCTGGGCATTGGGCCTGAGGGACAGAGAAGGAAGTCAGACGTGGGCAGGCAGAGAGGTGGGATCTTGGTTGCTGAGGGTTGGAGGAAAAAGCAGCTTCTGAGTGTGTCGGAGGCGGGAGGATGTGCCAAAAAAAAAAAGAAAAAAGACTGTGGCACTTTTATTTCAGAAGGTGGCTGTATCATAGTGAGTGAGCAAGTGATTTCGGGGGAAAGGATCTTTATACATACAGAAGATAATGGATAGTGTATTAATAAATAGGTTAGGAAGAGACAGGAAGGGGTTACTACTTCAGGTTTTTGTCCAGGGTTTCCTTTAAAGGGTTGACTTAATTTATAAGCCTCTTCCAGGAGAAAAAGCCTCTTGTAACCCATTTTTTTTCTTCTTTTAGTTCAGCAGAGATTTTATGTTGACTTCAAAGCTGGTCCTTCAGAGCAAGGCGCTGGACCAGTTGACCTTGGGCAGTGCCCCCTAACCTGGACTGTTCTGAATTCGGTGATTTTGAATACTGAGGGTGAAATCTCTGCTCCACAGCAGCGAGAAATTTCACATCTAATATCAGCAAAGCTGGGATCTTACCCCGAAAGAGTGCTGATCTTAGTCAATCCTGGCCAAGAGAGGAAAAGCAATTTAGATGTGAAAGGATCTGTATGTTCCAGGTTTGGATTTGATGGGTGTCAGCTATGGTAGCTTGTTGGCCGTGTTAGAGTTGTTTGACTTCTGTGAAGTAGGCTGATGATATATGTACTTGCTTCCCACTGAACAGAAATCCTTACCCAAACAGYACTCATTTGGAAATTGGTTGATAACTTACCTGCAAAGCCAAGGAGCTGAGTTGTCATAGTGACATGGTGGCCTCACCACTTGGTTGAGATTTCTTCCTACTAAGTGAAAGTGTAAAGAGTTCTTTAAAGAGCTAAGTTATGGCTGTTATGCATTTCACTCGCCTCCAGGCCAAGCAGGCAGGCAGGCTGGAGCTAGCTATGCCTGCTTAGTGCATAAACAGAGCAGCTTCCTCAGTATTTCATTAGCAGTCCTAACAACAGTGGGATTATCTATGCCATAAATTAGTGTGAGTGAAAGTATTACAGTCTAAATCTATGTTTGGATGTTATATCTCCATTTCTTGTCCATTTAGACTCTGAGCTCCCTGGAAAAGAATGACATCTTCATATGTACAAAGTACAGTGGTTGTGATCCCCCCGAATCGTAAGTTATTTATACTGAAATCTGAAAAGGAAACATTTTGACCTTTATAAGAATATTCCTTTTTTATATAATTTTTTCTGAATTTAGACAAAATACATATAATCCCATGAAATACATTAATTTTGTCCCATCACTATTTTCCATTTGTCCAGCTTTACTCTAAAGATTAGGTTTCAGGTTATACTTAGTGGTGAACACAAAGTCACTGGCATGAACAAAATTGTGGGTGTGATGTTTTCTTGCTGACTTTTCTATCTTAAACTAAAAGTTATTCCATGTTATGTCAGTTGGAGTTCTGCATATTATTCACTTTAAGGAAGAGTAAATTGCAGTAACATAGGCATAGGGGATGTACATGTGGATCCTTGTCCAAAGACAAGAAAGGAAGTAGCGTAGGTCTGTGACAAGTGCAATTTTAAAAGTAGTGAGGGATGGTGGGGGAGGATGCTATGATAAATATCTGTTTAGCTGAGGTTGCAGTGAGCTTGCGCAGGGTTTTGAGGGAATTTCTATGCTCCGAATTGCTTTAAGTGATCAACCTCAAGTAGTGCGAGCAGGCTCACTTCAGCTTCCTGGTTGGGTGGACAGACATACCTGGAGCTCCAGGGAGCTAAGCCTGCACCACTGGCAGTGCTGCGCTGGCTTGAGTATCTCCGTTCTCAGCTATGGCTCACAAGCGCTGCTGGGGACCTCCTGGAGGAAGTGCAGACCATCTCAGGGAGGTCCCCACTGCCTTGCTGGAAGTAGCCTTTAAGGAGGTGGCAAGGGCAGCCCCGGCCCAACCGGCTGAGGGGCTGAGTGCTGCCAGGGCTGCAGCGCTATTGGCTTTCCCCGATGAGTCTTGGCTAAAAAAGGCTGGGAACCTTTGCTTTCCACAGCGTTAACATGCTGTGAGAATTAACACTACTTACACAAAGGGTTATGTCTTTAATGGGGCTAGCGAGGCAACCTAGATATTATTCATTTTGGAAAACATATGCAAATTTTTAAATTGTCACTGTTTTCTTAGACTGCTGGAAGGGCAAAAAGTCAGACCAGTTATTTAATCAAGAGCTTTATTGTTGTGAGCAGGCCAATGTTCATTTATTCTGGTAAAAGCAATAGTCTGTAATAAATGAGTTCCTAGCTGGGTTTGAATATATTTTTGTGTTGTTATATACATGTCACTTTACAGTACAGTTCTTTGCTGCTGAACAGAATTTCCTGAAGCATTTATTTGCTACCACTTTTCCCTTGCTGCTGCATTCCTCCTAGAAGAGCGATGGATCCATTTGCTGAAGACCAAGAATTTTTTTGTCTCATTGAATTGCAGTACCTACAGCTATTCCTATCTTTCTTGTACTTGCCCGTTTCCTCCATAAGACATGTGTGCTTGAGTGATGATCACCTAGCTGCATGCCAGCTATTGCGAAGCTGCTGTTGATTGATTCTCCAAGAAGTGCTATTAAATGGATCTCTCCTGATGTAACGTTTCATTTTTAAAAGCAAATGGGGAAAAGGAAAGCAAAGTTTATGCTTTTTACTATTCAAACTTGATCACATTGCTTGGGAACAATGCATGTCGGTTCCAGGCCTCAAGTACTAAATAACATTGTTTCATAAACACACAGCTATTTTGTCCAAACAAACTGCTTCATCAAAATGTTGAAAAATGTATTGTACCACTGGGACAGTTCTGCCATAGACAGTTTTATTCCTCTTTCTTCTCTTACTCATACTTCAGGAAAGAAAAACAACATAATCACTTTTATTTTTATTACTCAAACATTTGTGCTGGAGCCTGGAGAGGAGAAATTATTATTATACATTATGTAAATGATATCTTTTAAAAAAACAGCCTTACAAACAGCACTACAATAACCCCTCAGCAACACCTAGCATCTCATTCTTCTTTGGCTGTTGATAAACAATGCAAATTAACATAATCAAGATAATTAACTACAGCTCCAGGTAGTATTCTTATCCATCTATTACAGTTTGGAGGCTGTCTTTTCTCTTACCTCCTTACAGCTTGGAGGTGCTAAGATTAACACCTACAAAATGTGGAGTTTGAATTTAGATGAGAAGAGAGACAGACTGCTTTTTTCTTATTATTAAAACATTAGATGCATAATTATTATAATAGTGAAGTGGCTTCAGCCTTCTGCTCAGTTCCCCCCCCCCCCCCAATTCACATGTACATTTCAGACTGGCTTTTTATTCTTTATCTTCCATATGGCAAGTTATTGTCTTTGACTGTCTTGTACTTTGAGTAGGAACGCTTTGAGGATGGACTGAACTGGTGGTCCAAAAGCAGGGTAATTATGTGTGTTGCCAGGGAAAGCAGAATATTATTCCTGGTGACACAGCAGGCATTTTATTAAACGATTGTACCAGCTGGAAACAAATTGTTGCCTTTATTTTAAACTACCGCTTAGCAGTCAAATGCTTTTATTTCAGTGGGAAACAAATATTTAGGAAGATTATGGCTCATGTGTTTTTGTGATTTTTACTGGGGTATCCTAGGTTCATATTATTACCCATGGTAGTGTTATTTGCCTTGTTTTTGATGAGGCTGTTACTACCTGTAAGTCAAAAGTTGATTCTACTGTTATTTCCCTTCTGTCTGATACCAGCACTAATTGTGGAGTGAGCAAGAGCATATGTACCAGGTGGGCTGTGCTTCTAATAATTAGTTTTCTTAAACATGTTATAAAGAACCTTGCCAAAAAAATATCACTGTATCATTTTGAGCCCAGCTGGCTTTTTATAGGAGCCTGGAGAGGGAAGGAGAGAACAGCAAAGACTGAGCCATGTTCATCTGTGGTGTCACTCCGCCAAATTTACCTGCAGGTTGATTTGGCTTCCCTGTGTGCCTCAGAAGTGTTTTAGCCTGAGATTGTGGGGAAGGAAACAAAGTAGTTTGTGTGCACGACTTGCATTGTGAATGTGTGCATGCATTTTTCCATCTAAATGAAGTCCTTTTGACGCTATCAAATACATTTACAGTTGCACAAGGAGCTGCTGAGATGAGAGGAACTGCATAGCTCAGTTCTCTGGCTTATTTGCATGTCCAACACGCTGGTGGACAGCGATGTCTGAAGAAATGTCTAAGCCTTCCTGTCCCGCCTTTCCAAGCCAGAAAATAAGAGATGGTTAAGAGCAACAGTAGTAGGGGTGCAATATGGGTCTGTGCTTTGACAGTAAGTCTGGTTTTAAGGTCTCCAGATCAAAAATGCCTCAACCACATAATGCAGAGTGTGACATGGTATGAAGTTACACCAGCAGTTCAAATCTGTTCAAAACCATTGAAGGCTTAGTATTTTGACGGCTTGCCTTATTGTCAGATCAAGTCATTGTCTATCCTTCTGCAGCAAGTCCACGTCCTCTGGCTAACTGAACAGAAATGTGACCGTGGGCCTGTTCCTAAGCTGAATCATATTTGGATTGGTGCATGGTCAGGCCATGCATGAAGCCAGTATTGCTGGCTGTGTGGTACCAGTCTGAGTGCTCCTCTCCCTTGGGAAAGTAGTGAGGCTGGTATATTTTTCCTTGGCACCTTTCCAAAAATTGCTGGACTGTTTTGGCTGGAACTTTCAAATACATTCAGCTATATGAAACATGGAAAATTTCAGTAAAGTTACATGCCACTGAAAAGCGTCAAATAACCTTGCCAACCCTGTGTCTCACAGAGCCAGTCACTCCCACAATATTGCAGTTCAGGTAGCCACGGGTGATATAGCACCTGGCTTATTTTAAAACTTTTTCAAACAAGTGGCCTTCATTTCTCCAATTTAAATATAACTATTTTGTGAAAGAAACTAATCTGTTTTTCAAGGCTTTTAGATCTTTTTTTTGAACTTTGTTGAAAAAATCAAATTAAAGATATCTTCTACCTCTGCATGACATTGCTTTGATGGGAACTCAATATGGAAAATGCTAATGTCCCCAGTAAAAGCATCTCTTTTAAATCTGATGTGCCATGTATCTAGATATATGTAATATCTGTGGAATAGTGCTATATTCTCCTGACATCCTCCAAAAGAGAGTGGATGTGCCCCTTTCCTACCCAGTAGGGTAATGCTGAAAATACTGCCAGGATGTAGCCACCTACCTCAAACTATTGCTTGAGGCACTTTAGCAGCAAGGCCTATTTGTGCAGTAAAAATTCTGCGAGGAAAATGATGATGAATTTAATAGACATCAAGCACTGACTCCCCTAGGGAAAATAGAAATAGGATCAGAGAAGATAATCAGGGAGTCTGAAGGCTTGAGGAGAACAAACAGGTGTTGTCTCTGCCATGTTGCCTCCCACTTTGCATCTTAGCATGGAGAATAGGCAGTTTTCTTCTTTGACATTCAGGATTTTTACTTCAGGAAGATTTTTTTTTTCTTTTTAGTGAAGTCTGGGTCCTGATGCATGAGCTAAAAGCCATCTGTGTGTTTTGGGGGTTTTTTTTTGTGTGTGTGTGKGGGGGGTGTTCCAGCTGACTCTCTGCAGTTCATGGTTATCAAAAAGCTGAACAAGAAAAAAAAAAAACCTTTTGTGGGGGAGGAACATGCAGTCAGTCACCTCAAGGTCATATAAAGTACAATAGGCTTATGCACTGGTGCAGGTTAAACTGATTCATTTCATTAATCAAAACTCATTCTGTGTTCACAAAGAATAATTGACATTAGCAGAGCTACGTTACTTGGGAAGCCAATATTAACCTCTCTGTTTAATTACGTTAGGATTTAAAGTCAGAAAATAAGCCTTTGCTTATTCAATAGCAACAATGTCTCTTTTATTAAACAGAGCAAACTTTTTGCTATATTATATAAGGCAAATTTGATATTTTTAGCTATGAAATAAATAAGTTATTGCGACTGTGATCTGGTAGGGAATAATGTCGGATCCTGAAATGGAGCCACTCTGAGGAGGTCCCTATGCATGCTAGTGGGGGGAATCAGAAAAAACATTTCAAACATTATCACAGTATTTTCCCAATAAAAGGTATGTTTTTGTTGGGAGGAGGTGAGGAGGAAAAGAGAGGATTCAGGCTAGGGAGGACCTTGTAGGGTAAAGAAATGCATTAAATATTGAGTTGAAAATGGAAAGTAATTGAAGGCAACAGAAAAGAATTATAGAGATATGCATTTAAAGGAAATTAGGAATTATTAACATTTTTCTCTATTAAGATAAAAGCAAAAATTTACCAATGTTTCTGCAAATGTGCAAGTAGCAAGCTCACTGGGCTAGCTTTGTGGTGTGTTTGCTCGGTGCCTAGTATAATGTGGCTTTGATCTGTGATGTGTCCAAAAATATTACTGCAACCTGCATGGCTATGATATCCTAATTCACTCTTTCCATCTTCCTGATGCTAAGTATTACCTGTCCTCTAGGGAAATCCCAGTGAAATCTATGGCTTTACTAATACTCAATAGAGTATGGATCAGAGTAAGATGGCAAAAGCATCATTTCCTAAGTTTCATTCTTAACTGAAGGCATCTTCTACAGCAGGAGCGTCCAGTTTATGTCCTGTGTGATCACTGCAGCCTCCTAGTGTAATTCATGCCTCCTTCCTGATGACCTCCTTTCCATAGCATCTGATTAAATGCAGTGTTTCAGTGAAAGCAGGCACCTGTCTCCAACCACCATCAGCTTCCTGGAGACTCCTTCCCTCAGTGTTTGAGGGACGTGCAGCCAGTCATGCTGGGGTCAAATGAGCTTGGGAAAGATGCTGGCTGAGAGGAGGTGATTAATATTCCCCGTGTAGGTCTCAGGAGCAACTGCAAAGGTGGTGGCTAAGGGAAGGAGCATGAATTGCTCTTTTGCTTACAACAGCTGAGTCCTTCTTGTTCTTGGGCAACTTCTGGGTATGGAGCTGGCTGCCCCACTGCTTCTGTGCACATGCATGTGGTCTGGCTTTCCCAGGGAAGACCAGTGACCTGGTGGACATTCAGAAAAGCCACGTACACAGGTGCCAGGGGTTCCATCATGTGGTAGGGGAAGGGTTGTGGCATTGTCCCTCTTCATGTTCTCAGTGAAGGTAAGCCGCCTGCCTAGTCTTAAAGGCTTGGTACTACTGTCCTACGGGACCAGGTTTTTTGACATGAGAGTTGGCCTCAAAGAATGGTTTCTGGGAGGATCTTCCATCAAGAGAATCGACTCCAAATGAATAGGACAGCAGTATCCCATCTGTAGGCTCTGTAAAAATGGAGTGGCAYACAACTGTGCTCTGACGCACCTTTCTGTCTACTTAGTCAAGGTATCCTACAATAAAGGAAGGATTTTTCTTCCTGCTCTAATTCTGTTCATTTCTTTTGTCTCCATTTCCCCTTTTCAACTAGCCATCTTGCTCTGGTCCTCCAGTTTTTAATTTTCCTAAATAAATGCACCCTTTCAAATGGGGTTTGCTTACTGCTCTTTGGTCCAGATGGTTTTCAGTATGTTTTGTAGCTAAAAATTCCTTAACAGCTCAGTATTTCTTGTTTCTCCCCTTTGGAGATCATATCAACCAGGAAAAGCATTGCCCTTTCTTTCTATCTGTAGCAGTTGTATTGCCCTGACAGAATCTATTCTGACTGAAAGTACTAATAATATCTTGCTTTTCCTGCTACTGCAGTGCATTTTTCCAGTACTGCAGATGTCTTTACTGAGAGCATAACCAACATCTCCTGCTCTGTTTGCTGTGTCAGGTCAGGGTGCCACCAATAATGTCAGTGTAGCTTTGGCATTTTTCCAGTATTAGCTGCCTTTTCACTTCAGGATTCAGTCTCAGCACTTCTATATTGTTGACCTCTGAAGCTATTGATTTCTGTAGCTGGAATACATTCAAGTCACTGAAGGAAAAAGCTGTTTTCCCTTATCAGCAAAAAAATGCTTGGTCCTACTGTAAGCTGCAGGGAAAAGTAACGTTCATTAAAAGTATATGTTCATCAAAAGTATATGTTCATTAATAACCTCTTGTTCATTATTTGATATCCAGATGCTTAATAGAAAGTAAACATCATGGGAGTTTTTTTTTTTTTTTTTTTTAAACAGATGATAAACTAAGGCACAACCTTCTGTTCATCCGGTGGCAGAATTCAGTGAGTTTTTTCAGAACCTCTTGGTTTTCATCCATCTCCATATCAGATAGATACACTCCTCACATCTGGGGGGACAGATCAAGGGCATCTGGAAAAGCTTGTGGAAAAGAGCAGTGTATTCATCTCCCCCCCAGCCTTACCCTAAATGGAAGAGGACATACTTCTAGGCAGTACTGATTAGGAGGAAATCTGCGTTTCTCTTTTGGTATGCAGAAGTTCTTTCTTACTAAACTTCAGTTGTTCTGGTGTTCTAGCCTTTTCTTTTCTTATTTATTTTTAATGGTATCTAGCCAGTGACCGCTGTTTCTCATGCTTGGAAAATATAATTAAAGACATGTGTACATCATACAAGGTATAGAACCACTTCCACCATTCCCCACATATTGCACATTGTTGATGAATTCTCAGCAGTGATTTGGCTCAGAAATAGCGAAGTGTGTCTGATTTCACTGGCCTTCTCATTTGCACCAAGTCCACCTCACACTGTTCTCCTATAAGGGGTCTTAAATTAAGAGCAGAATTTGATTATTGCCACTGCCACCTCCTGTCATAGCCTAAAAAAGTCTTAGCATCAATATATTGGGTCATTGTGTTTAAACAGGGTGGGTTCGTGAGATTTTATCCACCTTGGCAAATATAGAAAGTGGAAAAGATTGCAGTTAGTGCCCTTATCTTTCTTTGGGGCAGTTTTGTTTTTCTTGGCTTTGGGGGAATTTTTTGAGAAGTTCCTTAATTATGTGGTTTTGTGGGGCAGCTTCGATGGCTATAGTTTCAGAAGTCTGAGAAAAATGGGCAGCTGCTGACTGTGCAGTTGTATGTTTGTCTGTGTACCTGTAGGATGAAGGGCAATATTGTTGCTTGGAGTATTCCCATCAGATGGAAGAAGGAATTTGCTTGTATGAAAACTGCAAATGTGAAGACTAAGTGTGTATTTTATTCTTTAAAAAAATACTTATTGCTGCCAAACAAAGCTATAAATTTCATTTTGTCTAAACCAAATGAAAGGCTCAATCTTCCCAACATGATACCTTATGTTTTTTTAATTCTCTTCTGAGACTTGAAGACTCTCACAACTAGTTTAATTCCTCCCTGTGGAAGTTGTTATCCATCAGTTAAATAGATTGATACAAACTCCTATTTCCTGATCTTCACTAGTTCTCTTTTTTAATTAACTAGGTTTTTTTCTTTTTTTTCTCTTTTTCTTCATTTTTCATATTCCACCTGTTCTCCCCATTGAAGTGGCCCTTCTTTGATCAAGAAATAATCTTAATTTTATGATATAGAGACTAACTACTTATTTTCATAATTATTAACCAAACTGGGGAAGGAGGAGAGTCTTTTTTTTCCTGTCAAGTGCTGCATGTGTTTTATTTGTGGATTTACACACTGTTTTTTCTACATACTCAACAGGCGCCTTTTGCGGGTTCAAATGGAAAGGCTGTCTCTACTGTAGTAGTGCCAGATTCCCTGCGCAATGTTTGGCAGAGAAAGGCGTAAAACCCTATTCATGATGAGTGAAAATCAAGACCAAAGAGCAAATTCCCCTGGTGACCGAATTTTACATTTCCTTCCCATCCTAGTGCTTTTCTCTCATCCATGAAGTCCGAATTGCTAAGGGAAATTCATTTTGCTGAAGAAAAAAAAGATTTTCATCATAGGAAAAATGATATTTTTTAAAGATTTCTTACCTTAGGAGGGGCTTGTTTCATAAGGATTTTTTTCTAAGTTGATCTTATTGAGCACTGAGTAGGTAACATGGAAATTAGAAAACTAAATTAGACATTAGCCTCCACACAGTTGCCTCAGGTTTATGTGTCCGCCCTGGTTGGTGCAGCTCTATTCTTCCAGGTCTCCAGTTCACTGCCATAGAGACAGAGCACAAGCTCTGTCTGCTAAAAGTTGATTATTATTTTTTTCCAGCTGAGATCACAGTATTTTTTGTGACATCCACACAGGCACACAAAACCTACTTTTTTCTGCAAAAGTTCTTTGCTGCTCTTTTCCCCACTTTTAATTCACATTTGAACGTCCAACTTGCAGGTGTCAGTCCTCTCCTTGTCACTGACAATGCAGGTTTACTTTTGGAACTGCTACTAATAAAAGACCAACCTGAAGACTTCTGTTTCAGCAGTGTAAAACCTCCTCCCATCCTAGTTGAAAATTGCATTGCCTTTTCAAGAGCTTCACATGGATCAGAGTGAAAGGGAGAAGCCTGGATATACAGCGTGCCTCTCAAATTCAACCAAACAAATCATTAAAATCAATCCCAACACCCTGAATTTCAAAAAATGATTTGCTGCAGAGCTGACTGGGGGACTGCACAGAACAGCTCTGCTCACACATCCCTAGGATGAAATCCTAGGATTTCAGATAGACTAAAGAAGGTCTCCCTGAGCAATGTGCCACTCTTCACAGCTAGTTCAACAGAGCAGGGAATGCTGTTGACACCGCAAAAATAAACCATTTTCTGTGCTCAGGTATTTTACAGAATAGGGTTCAGCTCCGTACGACTTTTAATGTATTTATTTTCACCCTGAGCTTTGCTCTTCTCTATATTGTGTGCAAGGTGGATCATGTTGAAGCTGCCAGACTAGCAATGATGAGCCATTGCCATCAGTGCCAGGTTTGGCACTGCTGGAGGCTGGGAACTGACACCTGTGAGTAACAGCACTTTCTCAAATAAATTTGTCACTTGATGCCAAAAGTAATCACTAGCACTGCTTCAAACTTCAGGTTCCAGTTCTTTCAAATGTATTTTTACAGTGGGGACACTGGTTTGTTTTACTTAGTTTGGGTTTAAAATAAGCCTTTTTTTTTTAKTATTTGGAAATAGAATATAATATGTGTTCAATCTCTTTGGCCAAGATCAGCTGGAATTCCTTTGTGTTGCTTATGACCACCCCAAAAACAAGATGAACAAGGACATATATGTAAACAAAAAAGAATGCAAAAAGTTTAGCAGTTGGGTTGGACTCTGTGTGTCACGATGAATAAACACTTATAAAGGTAGTGCTCTTAAAAACTAGTCAGCTTATTTTATATAAAATCTAACTAGCTAATAAATCTCAGCTGTGTAGCTATAAAAAACTACTCCAAATGAGAATTTTTCCCCCTGCTCCTGAATTCAAATTTATATGAGAGTTGCTACTTCTAAGTTTAATTTTAAAAATAAGAATTGTTTCTCTTTAAGAAATATATTTCATCTGTTAAATTGGTGTCATTCTCTAATTTTTGTGAACTGCCTATGATACAAGCCAACTATATGAAATACAAGTATGCAATAATCTCTCCAGGTATAGATCAACCCTGGAAAGAAACAGTATGGCCAAAATCTAACAAAAATGTGTTTGGGCCAGTCGCCTCACACTGTCTATTACTGGGATGAAAGACTTCTGGATCCCTGATACCCAAAAGGATTATTCACTCTTGGCTTCCCCATGTACTGTACAAGAATAAGGGAACTATAAATCATACCTTGCAAAACTCAGTCAGGCTTTGATGCCTCAGACATGCCAAGTTTGTCTTACTGTGAAGCAGCTGTTTCATACACTGAAGTAAATAACAAAAAGTAAGTTTTTGAAACTCAAGGGGGGAGGAGAGGGGGGAAAAAGGGGACTGACAGCTGAAGTTATTCTAGCACATGTAAATCTGAAGGCATAGTTAGTTCCCCCGTATGTTGTGAGAATAATGACCTGTTCTTTTCAAAGACCAAATGTGATCAATATTAGAATTAAACCACTTCGATAAATAGAAGTAAATGGGCAAGACTTTCCTGTTTTCTGATGACTGTGGTATACTGGTAATCTGCAAAACTCATTGTCATTGGCTGGTATGGTTACAGGGCAGCAGGGTGCACTAACTTGTATTTATTTGCTTTGGAGCTAAGTATATTTTAGGAAGTCGCAGAGAAATAAGTGGTGGATCCAGATATAGTAAAGGTCTTGTGTCTGCCAGCGCGTCTCTCTGTAATCTGTATCTGTTGGGCCCAGTGCCAGATTTTTTATTCTGCCACCTCATTCCATGGGGACCCATCCGGGCACAACACACCCGCCAGCAGTAACAGGCAGGATGAGCGGGTGACAGCACTGAGCACTGGCACGGCACCCCAGGGACCCCCACCTCGGGCTGCAGAAACCAGCCCACCAGCTTCCTCGCGGGGTCTGCAGATGGCACCAGGCACTTCTCAACACCTTTGCCCTGTCCTACTCTGAAAATTTTGGGGTGCTGTGCTGGTCACCCCAGTGATATTTAGAGACCCACAGGAGATGCCACCTGGCACCGCAGGTTGTGGGAAGGGGAGGTTTTAACCGCTCCTTGCAGCCAAGCCCTTGATCACTCATAGCTTGGTGCTCGTATCCGCGTAGGAGATGGCCTCAAACTCTGAGGGAGCTTCTCCCCACAGACTCTTTTGTGGGAGAGGGGACATGTAACCAAGAGCAAACCTTGTGTGCTTCAATGGCAACGGGAGATTGGTGGGCTCGCTGCTGAAAGCCTGGACAGACCGAATTCACTCCTGGAAGGGGTTGAGGATCTTTGCTCCCCAGGGGGAAGGCTGACAGCAGAAGCAGTATTCTCATGTGTTGTGATAGCTCGTGTCTTATTTTAGCTGTTTAACTATCCAGACTGCTGGTTTTGTAAGTGACTGGAAGCAATATAGACATTTCAGAGTCATGGTCCTGAAAATAAGATGTTTTTACTGTTTTAAAGTCATCTCTATTTGAATCTGGTATTTTCTTCCTGCAGTTGTTCACTCCCAAAGATATTGCTAGCAAGACATGTAAACTGGAGGGAATTACATTAGCAAAATGGGAAATCCATATAGTTAGCAGTGCCATGGTTGACTGGTTTGTCTTCCTGGCTTACAGCATAGTGATATTCTGTCAGCCACATCTAAGTTGGATTTAAATGAATGTGAGTCCAAACTGGCATGTAAAATTCAATTAAATCACCATGTCAGCTCCTCTATTTGCACTCTGAGAATTGTGGCTTAAATATGTGTTAATGCTATATATTATTACAGAATAATGAAATTTCTGGAGTCAGTGTCTTGGTAGAAGATAATCAACCAAGATACAGATGTAATGAAGTCTCATTTTAAAATGCAAAGCTGGTGCAATATCTAGCAGAAAATTAAGTTGATCAGTAATCTAATTTGATATTTTAACTTCTGAGTACAGGCTATGCATTGGGCAGATTTAACATAGTTTGAAAGATAATGTAAATTATTAATAATGTACCTAGGCTGAATATCTCTACCCATCCATTCATCCTGAAAGTGGGGGATTTACTCCTAAATACTCAACAAAAGGTATAACAGCAAACTTATTTTCTTCTTTTCCAGCCTGTGGGAGAAATAACTTCATTTTTTTGTGGAATTTTTGTTCGCATATAGAAATGTATTCAAGGGAATCTAAGCTGGAAAAATACATGTGAGTTAGTTCTGTAGAGGAAGAGATTGCAGCTTGGGGTTGGTTGCAGCACTGATGGGTACCATAAGCCAAGCTGAGATTCTGCATAGGCTCTGTGTCCTGCATGTCCTAAGTTTGGAATTTTTTTTTTTTTTATGCTGGAACATGAAGGTTATGGGAGACCATGGCCGCATGGGTCTATCTACATGACAGTCTGTCATATAGATAGACCCAGCACAAAGTGTCAGTGCACAGACACTGAGTCAGACTCCGTTGTGCCAGTGGAGAGCAGAAGGAAGGCAGCTCACAAGATAAGTGAATGTAGTTCCTCAAGATATATGGCTTCATATAATAAGTCAGATCCTAAGTAGAGAAGAGCACGGATAAAACTGCCTTTCTACCACTTTTGGCATGCCCAGTCCTGCTTGCAACTGGCACTGATTCAGCTCTCCAGATTCACTGGAGCATCCTCAGAAGCCTATAAAACAGTTTGGTAGCCCAAGATTGCCAGAGTTATGGTATTCTTCTTATGGGGAGACAGAAATCAGGGACAGTTAAAAAGCCTCTTGTGCTTTCTGAACTTCAGAGATGGAGCAGGGTGAATGTTGCTGGGACCACTAAGTTGCAGCAATGAAACTTGAACTCACAGGTGAGTGGAAGTGGCTGGCATGTGACTGGCCGGCTGAGGCCTTCTGGACCCATGTCTTAGAGTGGTCAAGAAACTCTTAGACTGAAGAGAGAATGTGGTCCCATTTTCTTTCTTCTTTTATTTTTTCCTTGCTTTGCTCTTCTGATTAGTTGGTATTATCTACTTAGGTAGTCAGTTACTTGGCAAATAACTTTGGGTATTTACTGTTCTGCAGGAAATTATTCTTTTGGGGTGATCCTCATACTTGCCTCTCCTTTTTTTGCAGTAGTAGGTTTGTCATGCATCTTCTATCCTCCACCTTTGAGTCTGAAGGTCTTGATCTCTCCTCTTCCCCACCTTTCATGTGAGTATTTCATTCTTTATAAACTATTCCCAGAAGAAACTATTTTGACTGCTGTGATATATTGGAGTTTCTAATATCTCAGAAATATACCCAGATGGAGGGTAGAAAAAAGAATTAAGTGAACAGGTCAAGAAACCTACTAAGTTAAGACAAGGTGAGAGAAAGATCAACTGAAAAGAGATCCTACTGATTCAGCCTAAGTGTGTTAAAGCACTGAATCTTTGCTGTCATGTCCAAATGCAATTGAATCTCTCTCCCCCATCACTAATTTTTATATAGTCCTCCATTCTTCTACTCTCATACTATATGAACAGGATCTTCAGAATTTACGGACTTCAAGCAAAAATACATGCTGTTTTAGCAGTCTTAGCTTTCTTACATCATTGTATGGAAAGCTGCATTTGTCATAGGGTACCAGGACTCTGTAAAGCTAATGTCATTGTGTTTCATCACAGTATCATGAAAGACAGATTACTCTTGTTGGCTATTGTCAGATAAATACTGTACAGAGCTCTGCTTTGACTGTCATAGTGTTTTTAACCAGTCAGTTATGATATTCCTTTCTTTCCATGAATAAAATAGTTTGTGCCTCTTTAGGTGCAGAGGTCATTTTGCACACTGGGTGTAGCTCCTAAAATGAGCCAGAGAGGAGGGGATATGGGCATGGAGGAACAGCTTCAGGAACTGTTAGGGAACCACTCCCAGCTAGTTAAAAAATTATTTCCATGTGAGCTAATACTATTCCTAAAGCTCTTAGTGGAAACAGAGTTCAGTATTATCTAGCTACATCTGGAAAGGCTCTTTTACTCAAAGTATATTTTTTATAACAGGGCTATTCTAGAAGCAAAGTGGAAGCTCTGGTTAGCTTTCTGTCTAGTTCCCAGAATGCTTCTACAGCTCTCAGTTTTTTCCCAGCTGTTAGCATCTGGATTGTAGGAACAATCAAAAAGTTTAGATGCAGTTGTACACTCCTTGTAATTTTTAATGAGTTTTCTGAATAACCATAGTGAATATGTTTTCCGCATGGACAATTCATGTGTGTGTGTTATGCTAAATGTGTTTTATGGAAAGCATTAGAGTACTGAATGCATGTACACTTTATATAAAGCTCTTTCTCAGGTTGCTTTTGTCTTCACAGCAATATAGCTTGACCTAGCACTGAAGATTTTTATACCTGATGGATAGGAGAGAGGCCTTTGGTAAAATGAAGAATCAGCCTAGGCACTAATTTTGTAAGGAGCTGAGCTCAATCAGCTTTCAGTGAAATCATTGACCACCACTTAAAATTGTTAAAAAGCATCTAACTTTTTCTTTTTAAAACTTGTTATATAAGAATGTCTGAAAGGAGGTAAATGTTAGGTGGAGAAACTTGTGGGGTTTTGGATTGTTGGCAATATCCAGAATTTTAGAAATAGCAGGCAAATTAAAACCTGTCTTCCCTGATTTTTCTGGAGGATCTTTTGAACGTCTGAGTGAGTTTTACTGTGAGCATTATCCTTAATGAATCTGATTAAAACATGCACCTTTTTCCCCAAGTCCCTTCTTTCAGTCTCTTGCGACGTGACCAGTTCTCTCTCTGTAGGTCTCCACTTACTATGGAATTTTCTAGTGCAGACAGGGCTGTTGTTTTGAATGTAAAATATTCTGGGAAAATACACACCCCATTTTCAGTGGCCTTTCTCCATGATGAAGAAATCTATAAAAGGGCACAGACTTGTGCTTTTCCTTTCCTTACTTTTCAGATTTCATACTGAAAGGGAGCTGCTGCTCTGCTTTCCCGTGTTGGGCATTCTCAGCTCTGCTGTGCCACAGCAGAGGTGAGTCAATGCTCCCCTCTCAGTTCAACATCTGGAGCATTAAATACAACCTTCAGGCAAACAGCCAAAAGCACTGCATTCTGGAAAAGTGGAATGTTTAGAAAACAGTTTTTAGAAGTGACGCTTTCGGAGAGATCTCCCACCATTTTTGTTGTGTAAATATCAGCTATTTTTTATGGCTCTTGTAGTTTTAGTCAGTGGGTCTTCCTGAGAACAGTTTATGTGGTAAACAGCTCATTTACATATATACATACTGTTAGAATAGACAGCCACCAAACTCGATGCCTTGAGAAATTTGTAAGTGGCTCTGTGTAGAAATGTTAGAGCAAATATAATCTGAAGCACATGCGAGACATATCATTTTGTTTAGGTGTTAGACTGAAGTACTGAAAGAGTGACCTATAATATGAGGCAAAGCCAGTATTTCATCTCAAGTTGTGCCCTTGTGCACTTGTGCCTGAAGTCAGTTCAGACCTTCAGATAAAATAATTGACCTACTGGCTATAAAACACAGAGGAGAATTCATTTTGTGACAGGTTTATAATTTCTGAACACCTCAGTATATCCTCCATTGTTAGTAAACTGGTTTTAGTTGAATGCTTGGTTAGAAAGAGTGAAAGAACTGCATTTGGAAAGCACAGGGAAGAAAGAAACATGTTGCAAATATTTATTTATATTATTTTCCTTGCTATGCATAATTCATTGGAATTTGCAGGAAAATTACAGCAGCATATTGTCTGTTCCTTCCTATCTTCCCCCCAAAATTGGAGTAGGAGTGAATATGGGGACAAGATCACTCTGCTAGCATTTTCTGGTATTTTTGCTAGGTTTCTGAATTGGGTTAGTCTGGTTGGAGTCTTTCTTTTTTTTTTAAAAAAAAAAGGCAAGTATTTTGAGCGAAAGAAGTCCATATGTGGTGGTAAGTACTAGAGTTAAGATACTGTCATAGGGAAATCTACAATCAGATTTTCTGATGAAAGTTGAAAGACAGTAGGCAGGGGCTTGAGAAGTGGGAGAGGCCAGGGGAGGGTAGTACCGAAAGAAGTGCCTAACTTTAAAACTAAATTTAATCAAGTCTAAATATTTGGAAACAAAAGATTTAATAACTCTCATTGGTGAGCATGTGTGTTTATGTTGTGATCTCAGGCCAGCACTCGCTTATGCTAAACAGCCCATTGCTCACAGGTGTCTTTCTGTGCATGAAGAGGGACCATTTCAGTATGTGCAAATGTGACTTTTGAGGCAAATCTTTGATAAATGTCTTTTGAAGATGGGCCTTGTTTCTATGATAACCTTAAGAAAACAGAGAAGGAAAACTTAGTTTAGCTTCCAGATATGGACTTCAAAAATAGTATTTCTCCCCTAGTTGTTTAAGGCCTTTAGCAGTGCCCTGTCACTGAGGTTCATTGCTAGAATCTGAACACTGCAAGCAGAAAATCAAATTACACCTTCCATCCTATTCTCCTCTCTCTTAAGCACCTTTAATTTTTTATGATCCTGATACACACAGTATAAAACATCTCCGGTGGTTGGCATGAATAGGATTTCCTTTACCATGTTCTCATCAGTGTCAGGAACATAGTGTTTTGTTTTGTTTTTTTTTAAGTATGTTCAGATACAATGCCAATAAAGTATGAAGGCTTACATTTTTAAAGCCTCTATTTTGAAAATAGAGTTGATTTCTTAGACCTCAAAAAATATATATAGTTTTGCTCTCCTTTCCATCATTGCTTTGTGCCATTTAAATGTCTTTAAAATTTAAAGAAAAATCCATATGAGAAAAATACTGAGTTAGTTAGATTTTCTTTCAGTACTCTCTGGTTATGCAGCTGTTTAAACTGCTCTGAAGAAGCCATGGTTTCAAAGGTGGAATGTACCCCAGGAGACCGGAAGTAGGGAAAACTATGTAGATTAATTACTTCCATTTCATTACAGGGAAACATTTTGGAAATGAGGTCCGGACAGAAGACATTAGTGCATAAAGCTCAAGCAGTAATACAGTATAGCCTATGCAAACTTTTTTTTTCCAGTTAAAATCTCCCAGTGGTACAAGTTGTGGTTGGACCCAGATTTAACGCTCAAATCCAGATCTTGGGCTACCAAGGTTTGCTATGGGTTTCTATGCCTAATATTCAGATAAGGCTCAACTAACTGCTGTAGAGAACCTGCTACTCCACTGTGATTTAGTGTCCAATATTGTTTCTTACTCTGGCATATTTGAAAGAGAAAAATCTTCACTCTCTAACTAATTAGTATAAAGGATATTTCTTTACAACCGGGATCAGGATTTTGGAACAGGAGAGGGAACAACAAGGAAGCATTTAGTTTTCCATTAAGACATTTTGTTCTGAAGCTCGGATGGGAAGGCTCAGATGGGAAGGCACTACCGATTCGGTAAGTGATGAAAATAAGTTCCTTTAAAAAAACAAAAACTTTGTCATGTATGTACCAAGACACATTTTGTCACAGCTCTGTCAATGACACTTTTGTTATGATTAGAGAGGCCTAATTTGCATATGCAAATAGGGTAGCCATGCAAACATGCCTCTACATTATTACTACTCATTATGGATCTTTTACCTAGAATGACTATAGAGCAGAGGTTCTGCAGACTTGTAGGCTGTTCTTTGGTGTAACTGAATTGCACGGATTTTAAAGGGCGGAGGTGAGATCAAGGAAGAAGCATGTGAAAAATAGAAATGTTTGGGGAAAATGACAAAGTATGAATCCCTGTGATGGCAGACTTCTTAATGGAACTGGGTTAGCCCCATTTGTGAGAGCAGGCCATTCACTAGAATATTTGAGAAATAGTGAGGACAGACATTTTGCAGGCTGATGACTGTAGGTTCAACACATCTGGTGGTCCTGCTGATGTCAGTATTTTTCAACCCAAGGGAAAATGCCACCTAACACAAACTGCATTAGGGTTGAGGCACTCAGATGGAAAGCGTTTTTATAATCAGTCTATTTCATGGAATGAAAGGAGAAGACCCACTGTGACATGCTAGGATATAGGTTGTTAATTGCTCGTCATAATAATTCTATTTCATCAGTGAGATCTCTCTTTTCCCTTACCTCCTCTCCCTATGAAATGATCTTGTCAATATGGAGAGAGCAACCCTGAAGAATCTCTAATTTAATGAAAAATTGCTGTTGCCATGGCATAGAGTTCTGATTTTATACTGAAAGAATTTCTTAGTCTTCATTTGCATTCCCTGATCCCCTCTAAACAGTTACATCGGCTGTTAAGATTCAGACAATTAAAATGCTTTATTATTAATAAGAATTTAAAAGAAGTAATCTGCTTACCACAATTCTAGCTCAAAAAACCCTTCTCTGGCAGCTTGCATGGAAAGCGTATTTGTATGCAGCTAATGTCCCAAATTGGCTTAAGTTAAAATATACTGGGGCAAGATTAAACTGAAGGCAAGACAGTGAAAAAGAACTGATGTTTTCCTTTCACTGTGAACAATGTGAATTTTCATCAGTATTTGTTGCTAATATGTCATAGAAAAGTACTACTCTGAATTCTGCTATGCAGGCTATTACAGTCTCCTAAGTGAGACTTTTTCATAGAAATTTCTTGGCATCTATTTAATTTTCCTGTATTATTTGACTGAAATGTTTGTTACCAGGCTTGTTCTTGTTTCATCTTCAGTGTGTGAACAAGACATAAGTTTTTCCCTTCCTTTTTTAAAATTCCTTGGTTTTGTGTGTGGGTATACTAAAGTTTTCTAATCCTGATGAACTGATAGTAACTAGCGTGAACTTAACACCAGAAGAGGCAGATGGTATCTAAACCTCCATTGTTAGTTCTCTCAGGACACCTACTGCCACCATTCAGCAGCCTATGCTATTCTGATCTTGGATGTCTGCAGGACAGAGGCTGCAAACTGCATTACAGCTAACCAGACAATTCTGTGGGACATGATGTGGTGCACTCTGGCGTACGACCTCACCAAGCACATTGGCCAGTCTTCATGCCCCAAGTTAAAAAACTTTAAAATTATGAAAGTTTAGTTCTTGACTCCATCTGCCCCTTTAAATATCCTGAGCCAAACTTCAGGGAAGTACAGATCAGGAGTGAGAGGCTGGGTTTCCACTTTATTTCTGTTGTTAGAGATTGTAGCTCAGATTACCAGGGACAGACGAGAGATCCAGGCCTTCCTGGGATGCTCAACCTGGCTTGAAGCCATGGAGACTTTCTGCCTACCTTGTGCGCTTTCCCTAGTGCCCTCTCTCCCTGCTCTCCAGTACACTAGTAATATTTTTGCCTTCTCTTCCCTCTTCCCTTTCCAGCATATTCGTTTCACTGCATATTTGACCCTAGATCATTTTCACATCTGTGGTTAAAATTTATCTCTAGAAGAAAATCCAAACACCAGCTTGGGCACCAAACGCTCCCAGGCACTCCTAAACTTTAAGAGATGCCAATCATGCTGGCAGTCTGTGATCTGGGCCTGTCTTGAATCACATCTCCAAACCTGGTTTGATGATTTTACTCCTGCGTGGGTGAACTTCCAAACCCTTATTTTGATAGTGAAGGTCCATTTGCTCAGAAGGAAGCTTTTCACCCTCAGCACATGGCATACCATACAGAGTTCATAATCCAGTGTTAACATGAAAGCCCTAACAGTTTTTCTACCTGGGTATGTAGGCACTTATGTGCCTCTGATTCTTTTTAGTTACACTAGAGAAAGTAGAGACCAAGCAGCTTTTAGGAAAAAAATGCTATTGTTATAGTTCTCTCATGGATATGCAAGATGTTGTCACCGTTTATCCCCATCTGCACTGGAATTAACAGTGAACTAACTCCATTACAGTGTGATTACAGTTTGTAAAGCGGGTGGGTGATAACCACATCTCCAAACATTATCAAACACTTGCATTGGAGTGTAGTGGGCTAAAAAGGTTCAAAGGCCAAGTGTCCTTACTTACAAGGCAATGTTGGTCAAAGAATAGTTTCTTTTTCCTGACTTCCCTTTCAGATTTCCCAGTTTGCTTCCCAGGATGATAGGCCAGCTGACATACAGACTTTTTATCGTCGGCTACTCAAGAGATGGTTTCATGGTACAAGGTATGATCTCTTTCTCAGTGCAGGCTGTCTCCTCAGGAAGGCCAGTATGCATACTTGGCATAATATTATTTTTCTAGCCCACAGCAGTCTTGAAGGCTGAAGTTGTTCACCTGACGTTTGGGTTATTATTTGCTTTTTTCTAGCTTGCTGTACCTCATGTGGAGCAAAGGAGGAGGGAGAAGAAGCGGGTGAAAGTCTTTTAATCTCTAATGTTTGATGTACGCTTTTATTATTCTAACCTCCTGCATCCATCTTAGGGGTGGCAAAAGAATGGAAATAACTGCAGAGAAGTAGTTTAATAAACTTCTCTGCTATACACAGTTCATCTCTGAACTTCAAGATGCATATGTGAGTTCATCTAGTCTCCAAAAATATATTGCTGCTTCTACTTTGTATTCTTTAGTGATTCAGCCACTAAAGATTGATGCTTGAGTTGCTAGTGATTGATGTGGTCTAAACAAAACAAAAGAAAAAACTCCCACCACCTACTCAGAGATATTAAGTTGCATTTCTGTAGGGATCATATCCCAGACTTTTAACTCACTTTGTAAATCCAATTGTAGCTTCTTGAGTACCCCACTACACAATGGAAGTTGATGTTTGTGCTATTTTGGTGTGCTGGGCATCATGTTATGACCAAAATGGGTTCATCATCATGCATTTAAGAAAAATATTTTTACTGCTTGCAGCTTCAAAGCAGTGATAGTTAAATAGAAGATTTTACATGAGTCTGGTAAATTGAGTTACCGTCAGAATATTTGACCAACTCTCAGGACATGGCTAATGCTTAATAAAGAATCTTATCCTTAATTTTTTGCTCTTATAAGAAATTTCTTCCCTGAACATGCTCATGTTTAAGAGCCAAAGTATACATAATGTCCTAGGCAGGGTCCAGAGGCTGCCCAGTAGTGGTTGTACAATCTGGATTCCACTTAGCATCAATCAATTTCCTGGCTGGTCCAGTGGAGACATAAATTATTCCTCGATTGGCAAATACGGACAGTTACAACCAGTAAGTGCACACATGCATAAATCAGATATCTATCTTTTATGGACACTTATCAGAGAAAAGCATGAGCTTGGATTTTTGGTGCTGGTTAGATAAATGAGATTTCCCCAGGGAATCAGTGCCTTGTTGAAAGTAGTCATTTTGTGGAAGGCATTTTAAGTGGGATTACTGCTTTTCTTTGTTATGCTGATGAAATCCTCCCAGGAATTAGGTGACAATGTTTGTCTGTAAGAACACCCAAGTTGTATCCAAGAGCTAAATTGACCTTTGATATCTCTGAATTATCTTCTGAGAACTCTTCTTGATTACCTCTGCAAAGCCAGATTTAACTTTGTGTCCTTCCTCCAAAGTCCTTCCTACCTCCTGCCATATGAGTAAATAAAATGATTTTAGCTAGGTAAATATCACCCTTTGGTAAGAACAAAACAGCAAACTGCTTTGGGTTTGTAACCTTCCTTTTAGTCTTTTTTCCCTTTCTCAGTGAAGCAAACAAACCCATGTGAATCTCAAACACTCATGGGAGGGCAGAAGGAGGGAAAAGCTGTTGCTTCTTTTTCTAATCAGGGAGCAGTGCCCAGAGGCGCTGAACAGAGAGAGGCTCCCATTGTGCTACAAACTGCGCAGACATGTGCAAGAAGCAGTCTGTAGTTTTAATGTTGCTCTAAGCAATATGTGTATATATTTGGTAAGCGTATGCTGCCACAAAACTGTTGCTTCTCCCCCAGTAGCCCTCCAGGGAAAGTATTAGTACATTTGCATCTCCTGTGCACATCCTTCAAGCTGAGAGCTGTTGTCTTATTGAGTAGAGGAACAAGAGAGTGAGTTTAGGTTTGTTTGGGAAACTGACTCCAATGTCTCTTTGTCTTGTTTACCTGGTATCAGTTCTTGCTGGTGGTGTTTTGCAAGGAAATTTCCCTTAGGAACTAAGGCTTTTATTGAACTGCTGCTTCTCTGAAATAAGTATAGTGAAAAATAACCCTGGTAACATCAGGTAGGGAAAAACAACTCCTTAAGAACTCCAGCATGCCTCCCTAAATATTATCACATGTTGTGTGTTACAGGGAATAATAAAAATAAGTAGGAATATTATTTGTATGGAAACACATTCTCAATATATTTTGTTACTCACAAAGACAGTATTATATTTGAGAAAAAGGCCCTCAAATACAATGTCAATTTTATACCTGTACCTTTTATATGAGAACTGAATTTCATAGCTCTATAATGCAGAAATATAGCAATCAGCTGTTTAAATATTTAAATAATAAAAAGCTGTTAGTAACATAGCAAGCAATGTTAAAACACTATGTGAAAAGCAGCAGAATATCTGCTGAAAATGTATAATTACATAATTTGTTAAATCTTTGTATTTTGCATTGATGAGACATCATCTTGTGTATATATGTGTTTGCAGACGAAGTCAGATGTTCATCATTTGATGCTACATTTGCTAATTATAATGTGGGATCCAGTGCAGCAATAAGCCTCTGCAGTGAATACAGGCTCACTGTAGCTCAAGAGTAAGCTGCTTCTGTGTTTGAATCGCACTCCTGTGTGGACATGGGCCTATTTTTCTTTATTCACTCCCCCAAATTTTTGACTCCTTGTTTCAGTTCCAGCTTTTGGCCCAGTATTCATTCTTAACTCATGTAACATAGGTTTGAAACTCACCATCTTAGGAGTGTCAGGCTCTACTATAGCTGTTAAGTCACAGTCTATTTTAGGAAGATGTTGAAGGTCGCTATTGGAAAGGTACATCAAATCTCCTTCAGATTTTGACTGATAGGGATAGGCAATGAAGAAATCTCCCACTCATCACCTTCTGTCTCTGCTCATAGATTAGCTGTTCGAAGCCTTTGGACTCCACCTGCTTCACTGGACTGTCAGTGCCTTTTTGCCTGTGCTTCCACTGAGAGGCTATTCTCTCTGCCATCCATAATGATCTATTTCAGAACCTGAATTTAGAAAGTTCAGCTACCAAGACTGTGCTTTATCCTGTATAAAAGAAAACACCCATTCTTTTCATTCTCTTAACCCCTCAAAAGTCTGTTTTAAATGATGTTGGTAATGCAGGAGTACTGCACTTTTTTTCCTCTTTTCCTCAGGTTGCTTGTCTTATCTTTGGCTAACCTTTTAACATAACAAACGTGAAAATTTTTCTTGTTGTTGTTTTCAATGGGGAGGCTCCAACCCTCATGGAAATGAAGGAACCCATGTTAATCGGAACGTGGCTTTGAACAATTATTAGCACATCCAGATTACTGAGCTGCTGTGAAGGATTTGGTCTGATTTGTGCCTTAGTAAGCAAAAGCATAGTTACTTTAAGTGGACAAACCAATGCAGGGAGACTAAAGTAAACTTTCTGTTATTTTATTAACCTACACTCTGTTCAGGTCCTCAGGAAACCTCTGACCAGTATTTATTTGAAGATGACTATGTCTAAGATAATATTATAATTAGAATCAAAGGAAGCAGAAAATATCTGGTTTTTTTTCTGAAACAAAGTGAAAGACACTCTTTATATCCCCAGCCTAAAAAATCTCTGGAAGAGTAACCAAAGATAGGACCTGGGAAGTACTTGTTATGCCCTCTGCCAAATAACAGCTAGAGATCTAGCAAATCTAGTTATTAAATGAGCTGAGCAGGAGCAGCCTGTTTGAAACTGTTTAAAATAGTTGCGATATGCTCAGCAGAGGAAGAAAGAAGTGGAGATTATGAACTGCAGTCACTGAGGCATCACGTCAACTAAGTAAAATCAGAACCAGCAGTGGATGGAGCACTGCAGGAGAACCAAGAGTGGGAAGATGAGTGTTGTCGAGACTCGTATGCTGTTCTTGGCACTCGACCTACTCTCATTATTGCTTTTGCTTTGCTTTTATCTGATAAATAAGCTCTGGAGTACTGTCTAGAAAGACAGATGAAAGAGAGTTCAACTACCCGCATAACTGCTATGCAGTGCAGCTATCATGTAAGAGTTATCTTTTTAGAATTAAAATAAAGTACAGCTAGTGGAAACTGGTACTATTTGATGGACTGGGACTCATAGTAATGCCTACAGTAACAGTCCATGAATATGGGTGTTGAGAGAAGTGTCAGGGCTGGGTTCCCAGGCAGATTCAAGGCATGTCATTTAGACAGTCCAGAGAGTCTAGTCTATAGCTGAACTGAACTGTCACCAGTTGCTGAGGCAGATGATTGCATAAGTGACCCAAGAGGGATAACAGAGAATAGCTTTCCAACTCCCAAGAGCAGAGGGATCCTATTCAGGGAAGCTGTCTCAGCTGTCAGGGCAGTTCTTTCTTCCATGTCAGTGGACTGAAAAATATCTTTATTTTTCCCTTTGCAATCAAAAGCAAAAGCTGGCTTTTGAAGGATTATTTTAAAAGTGGAAGAGCTTCAGGCTTCTGAAGGTTTAATCTTCCAAAAATGTAGTGATGGCCCCTGAAACGTAATATTCTGCAAAGAGACACCCTACAATTTCTCTCTTGCATCCTTCTAAGAGGTGAATGCTGACCTGAGATGGAGGAGAATTCACTTGCTGTTTTAAAGCAGGGAAAGATGCAACTTGATTTATTTAATTCTGTAACCATATGATCTGTCTGTCTGTCTTAGTACTGAGGAAGAAGTGCTGCTTCTTCACACCAAAATCCTGTATAGGCACAATGAGCTTCTCATCAGGGTGGAAAGCTTTCCAAGGGCTGGGTGATTAGGCTCCTTCAGGCAGGTGTTCACTGGCTTCTGCACTGGGTCTTTCCAGAAGGAAGCTAATTTTGAGACACAGTGCTCTGTGAAGGGGGTGAGCCTTGACTGAGCTGTGCTGTGGCTTTAAGAAAACAGCATCTTATATTCTTTAGGGTTTCTGGGGCAGTAGACCAGAATATGTCTCCAGTATCTTTCCATAGTCTATCTTGGCTGCCGTTGCTTGCCTGGTGAAGGAAGACCTACGTTTGCTTGAGGTTTGACTCTGAGCTCAAACACTGGGTATGTGAATGGCTTTTAAACAGTAGCAAAAACTGTAGTTTGTGCATATGTACAAGAAGGTGTGGGGGAGGGAGCATTGCTCCCTTGTGCAGTCACACAGAACAAGCCACAATCTGGCATGCTTTTGGTTATTAATAGCCAGAATATGGAAGTAGGGCAAATATCCATCTCGATTTATCCTGACCTGAATAATCCATATAGTCTCCAGGCCATAATATAGTGATTCTGTCTCTAGCTGTCACATTCCTGAATTTTAGGAAGTAATATCTGTGACCATTTTGTGTCATGATGATCAATGTCACATTAAAGAGAGAAGCCTGCAGGCAGCTGAGCGAGCAGTGTGAGCGCTGCTTGATTAGGGAAGCACTGGGGTAGCGATCCTGCTCCCTGTCATTCTGCGCTGTCAGAGAAAACTAGACAAAAGATCCTGAGGGAGAGGTCACCCTGGCCTGGAGCCGCTCTGCGGAGGAGAAGAAGCCAGAGAAGCTCTAGGAGGCAGGAGGCATGAGGAGGAGAGGAGTCAAGCACCATGAAACAACAGGGAAGGAGGCAGCAGACATTTGATTTGGGGTTGGGGTAGGGGAGAGAAAGAGGGAGAGATGTGCAAAACCCCACATCCGTGTGGTTAACCGTTCCTAGGTAGGATCAGAGTATTCTGCAGGAGCGCGAGCTGATGAAGGGTATCGGGCTGTTGTGATTCCAGGAATGAAAATTAAAGAGTGATGAGACTCAGGAAAGGCTCTATGGTGACACTGGAAATGAAACTTTTTTTTTCCTTTTGTTTCTGAAAGTCATCAATACACTGAATTCCATGTTTTTATTCAACTCCCAGCTTGCAGTGTGGAGTTTTTCACACATGATTTTTGAAATCCCAGCAACTTTTTTGACCAAATGTGCAGATGCACCATTTTGGCCTACTTACATTCCTAGCATGTGAAAAGAGGCAAAATAGAAGTGAATTAACTGTGATAAATCCAGCAAAAAGATCTCTGGGACACAAATCAGACGTCCTCATTTGGTCAGATTTCCTACTGCCTTCCACAAGAACTGGCATGATACTAGAGTGAGATGTGTGAGTTTGAAGAATAGGGTGCATATTTTCATCCTGTTATTGTGCTGAGTGTTATTCTGGTAGCAGTTTTCTTTTCCTAGCTAGGCACACAAGAAAACAATAAATATGATTGCTGATTGTATTTTAGAAACTACAGGCATTAGTTGAAACGGAGGCCTACTTACTAGGGGTAAAATGAGTATATAGGGAAACAAATCCATTCCCAGAAGTATTTAAAGCCTAATATCAAATCAAGACACAATATAAGAAACAATAGTAGCATGAAATGAAGATGACAGCTCTAACAGAATGCTGTTCTTTAAGCCAGCTAATGAATAATTTGATAGCTTCAAGTCATGCGGCATTTCATCTGCACCGTGGTATGCTCCTGTCTTGCTTTAATGCAAATAAGTAAATAAAAGGATGGCTTCTACCAAGCTAATTTCTGGAGTTGCAGCATTTGAGTAATACTCACAGTAGTCCATTTGTAAATACTGTGTTTTTAGCATGTCAGTGCTTTGTTTGGACCTCGAGCACCGAAGCTTGGCTGGTGAGGCTGCTGGCGGGCAGGGCTCCAGCCTGCTTTCCAGCACCCAGCCTTGCCTTGGAGTGGATGGCAGTTATTCCCGCGCTCCCTCGCCTTTCACAGCTGGCGAAACCACAGGGCCCCAGGTCCTGACCCAGCCAGAGAGGCCACAATTCCCACAAATGAAGAAGAGAGAGCCTGTCGAGCTTTTCCTGTTTGCTTTCAAAATGCTGATGCCAGCTACCCAAGTGTTTCCATGTGCAGCTGATGGGAAGAGTGCGCCCACGCTCGGGATCTGTGGCTTTGGCCCATGGCCTCTGTATGCCTCATTTGTCAGTGGTGAGTTATTCTAGTAGGATCTTCAAATAAACAGGAGGCAGAGGCTTATCCCTTTGAGCTATTTCAGTTTGCCAAAAAAACTATGTCTGAACTTTGAAAAATTCATCTTTTATTTTCTACCTTTCTGACCCTGCCTCTGCCAAAAGCAGGTCCCTTGTGTCAGAGGAGTGTCCTCCAGACACAACATGTGGAAAAGGAGATGGGCAGTTTTCACATCCAGAAATGCCGTTTGGTGAGACAAAGATGTCTGGGTTTGTGTGACAGACTGCAGTAGGCAGCTCTGCGTGACGAGGGCTCGTTTATGAGACTCACTGAGATTTAAGAAGATTGTCCCTCTGGAGAAAGGGGGCAGGGTAGGAGCACGCACACAGTAACATCAGCTCAGTTGATGGGTGATAGCTCATTAAGCTGTCACAGCTCTATGGTAACAGAGTGTGTGGCATCAACATCTAAAGCAAATACACCAGCTTTGATCAGTTTTGCTCTTATTACGATACTAGTGGAATTGAGCCCAGCCAGGGCTCCTCTGGAGCGAAGCACTTGGCACCTTGTAGAATAAGCCCCAGCTTCTTCAGGGATGCTTTCATCAGGCTTCTTGTTGCTGTGCCCAACCCTAATCACGGGCTAACATGTTGGCCGTCCTCTGAAGTGATGTGCAGGCTGCAGGTCCAGGCTTTAGGTTGCCTTCTGTGTCAAGACCTGCTTCCTGAAGTTCTCAGAGGCCCTACTCCAAGGTTGATGTGCACCTGAATATGCAGTAAGACCTCTGTGTTACATTGCAGAAGAAACAGAGTTTGAACAACTTTTGATGAGGTGTTTTTGCATGATCCGCATGTGTCTTAGGTTTACATGGAGTCAATTTATGACTGGAATAAAACATAAAAAATGCTAAAGGATCTGGGACGTCTGCTAGTTTTCATCTTGATATTTAGAGTGGCATAAAATAAATTGAGTAAAGCTATGAGTCTAAATTTTGGAATAAAGAGCATTAGCCACATTCCAGAACATATCATGATTTTGCTTTGTAAAATGAACAACAACACTAAAAAAGCTGTTTGAAGASAGTTTTGTATAATATGCTTGAGATGCTGCAAGCACAATATTATATTAATTACAAAATATAGTTATTCAGTTTTGCTCTTTGGAAGGGGAGGGGGATTCTGTCCTTTAGACATTTGAGTTCCTTGCAGGAGGACGATCCAGCTCTATCGAATCAATGGGATTTCTTCTATTTACTTTATACATTTTGGATAGTGTCCAATCTGACCTCCCTCAGCTTCTGTCTGAGTGTTTGAACAGTTAGATCATCTTTGGCAGCTAGTAATATATTTTTGGTTTTTTTTAATACAAAGTGAATAGCAGTGTTCAGCAGGTTATCAAAACACAAGTTTACATTACTGCAAAGAAAGAGTTTTTGATTACTTTTCAGAGCAGTCTTGAATTTCTTCTCATCTTGGGGAAGTGCACAGCAAATGATGCAGGGAAACAGTGGCATGGTTCGAGCACATCCTGACAGTGAGCAGGTCTATAAATAAAGATGCTTGAGTACAGGATCCTTGTGAAGGATCAGTTTCACATAGGCTTACCAAATGTTGCAAGGAGATGTATCTTTTGCATGTCCTTAATAAAAGTGCAGTTTTTCTTCTACTTTGTGAATATCATCTCCCTCAACCAGACTCTTTCCCTTCTTCCAACAACTACCTTTGTCCAGGTTTGCAAGGTCCCCATGCCACAGAGGGCTTTTGCTCCTGGAGCAGTTCTTACTGGCTCCAAGTTAGACTTCAGTTTTGGTGTTGTCCATCTCCTGCCATGCATGGTCTTTCTCCTTACAAGGTAAGCATTTGGGGAAGTCAGTCAACAGTGAGCTTTGCAAGTGAAGATCTGCAAACAGCTGTTAAGAGAGCTGCAGTCATAGGCCCTAGCATGATTCACTGATATGAGACTTGACCAGCCTAAGGGGTGTGCTGAGCTGATCACATCCCAGTCCTCTGACATAACATGTCGACAATCATTCGTTTTTAGCATAAGTAATCACTGATATGTTCTCTTAAGTGAGATTCATAGATGCTGATTACATTTACTGCACAAATTACTTCATTATTAAAATCAGGTCATTTGAGCCCCAAAACCATTAACATGCAAACTATTAGCATAATTTCATAAGCTAATAAATCAAGCACAGGAAAAGAATTAAGCGGTTCTTAGTGATAAGTGTTTCTTCAGAGGTTAAGAAACACAATTTTCTTATGCATATATTAAAATTTTTAAAGTGAATTCATGCAAAAGCAATTTTTCTGCATATATAAAACTTATGTTTAATAATCTTTATGCTCAGCCTCCAGAGCTGTTTCAGAATTCATGTTTTTCTCAAATCACTGTACAGTAATTTGACGTTGAACCAGTTAGCCTCTTCTGATATACTCTACCTGTAAAATTCTTAATGCCTTTATTAAACAGTCAAAGTTAGTTAGGAAATAAACCAAGCCAAGATATGATTTAGAAGAAAAATAACTTGGTTTCATCTTAGATAATGAAATGTTCATCTGAGGTAAATTTTGTATTCTTAATCTTAAGCAGTACCAGTGAAATTGTAATTATCTCCATAATTGCAATCTAGAACTGTGGTTGTTGTTTTATTAAAATGGTGCATTAAAATTGATTTAATTCCCATTTCTTATGTAATAGACTGTAATATTGGCCAGAATAATGCAGAGATAGGCTCTTCTATTTACTTTACTGACTAGATTTAAAATAATACAGTAATACAACTGTAATTATCTGGATACACTAGAGTTGCATGGAAACAAAGCAAATTCCAATGTAAATGAGACCATAATAAGCAACAGATGACAATGCCCAGAAATTTTACTGTGTTACCAGATGTCCATGATTTATTTATGCTGAGTTGGTTTTGTTTTCCCATTCCTAACCTACTGTTTGAGTTTGTTTAGTATATTTCTTTTGCAATATGAGGCATCCAGTGATTTGCTCCAAGGAATAAGAGATTGTCATGACTGCAGAATAGTGCTCACAACACTGGGTATTTGGGGTCTCTTGGTTTCTACAGCAATACCACAGCCCATTTCTTTTCCAGCCCACACGTGAAAAAATGTTCAGATAGCTTTTAGTAATTGCTTGTGCATGCTGCTATTTAATGACCGACTTGGCTAAGACGATACCAGACTGAGATGGCTGCCTCTTTGGGTAGGGTTCATTTGTTGCTGTATAGCTCCCTGAACCAGCTCACCGTGGGGCCAGGCAAGTACCCAGACTGCTGCAAGGGAGGCGGTGACAACATGCATGAGAGGAAATGTGGGGCTGCCCCTATTAACAGCAGCTGGTTGTTATACCAACTTAGCTGCAATTTGAAGCCACAGAGGAACCAGAGCGTTGTCCTGAGCGCAGTGGGAATGGTCCCACTCCACAGTGGTAGCAGGGCAGTTGGTGGACAGCTGATGTGTAAGAGGAGGCACAAAAGGAACATCTTGTGGTTATGGTTGTTAAATCTCTTTAGCTCATGTGGTGGGTGAGGTGGACCTGTGACTCAGAAGATCAAGTCTAAATTACATAAGTAAGGCAACTGCAGAGCACTGTTGCTGTGCAACTTTCCACAGTTGTTGTCCAGACTGTTCTTGTTCTGCACTCCTTCCTCACCTTGCACACATCAGCAAGTACAATGATGTTGCAAATCCCCCGAATTATTAGTGTTCTCCTTACCTTTCCCCAGCTGGAGGATTCACTGTCTCGTTCCTCAGTTACAGTCTCTTTTAGATTCTTCCTTTTAAAACAGATACTGACTTACCGCTGCTCCTGACAAGTCTTTAGCTTGTCTGGAGGCTTTACATGCTACTGTATACATAAATCATCTGTATCTGCTGAAGGTTCTTCTGGACTATATTTCAGGTATGTCTTCAGAAGGGTTTACCAAAACTCCATTCCATATCATAAACTCATTTTTCAATGTTTGTGTAACTAATTGCACAGAAGAGGTTATTTATCTAGCACAGGGCAGGTGACAACACCCATATGAAATGGTATTTATGAGAATTTTTTAATCAAAATGTGAGTAATTGCAGTAGAATGGTTATGGAGCATTTGGCAGTGTTGCTTTCTGTATTGCTAAAACTGAATATTAATAAGGAGATTTTAAATCTCATCTGGACAAATTGGCATGATTTGGGAGTTTTTAACAACAAAGCAGTCCCACTTGAAGTCGAACAGAGGCTACTGTGCAAATGCAAAACCTGACTTGATGACTTTGTTCGTGGATAGTAGAATCCCATTGAAGTCAAAGGAAGATTACTCATCTGAATAAAATTACTGGGTCAGGTTTTGCATTTGCGTGAATGAATATGTGTAAAAAAAAAAAAAGAGAGAGATGAATTTCCAGTATTCTGCAGTTATTATTCTGTGACAAACACTGATATCTTGCCTTTTAAAATACGAACTAACCTTTTTAATGTGGAATACCCAACATGAGGTACCTGACATAGCCAGGCAATATCCTAATCTTCAGTAGTCCATGAGGAGAAAGGTTTCTCTGGGTGTCATTCTGTGCACCTAACCCAGGCTTCTGCTCTGATTGCGTCTTGGAGGAGTCTATTTCTCTCTGCTCGCTATGGAGGAAAACTGAGGAGGCTTTTAGCAGGCAAAACTAAGACACCTCTGCCTGAGCTCGCTGACTGCTCCCCAAGAGCAAACAAAGAAACACATGTGAATCTCAATTTGTGTCTGACTGGTCTTTTTCACTGTTGTTGTTCATACTGCCGTCTTTTCTCTTTCAACATATGTATCTGCTTTCTCTGTAAACTGTGACCCCCTGATGAAGGTAAAGGCAACTTGGAAGTAATTTCTGGTATACCTGTTTCTCAGGGCTCATTAAACAGTGGAAAATGATATTTAAAAAAAGTCTTTGAATGGTGGCTCATTCACTACATGAAATAGATTATTCATTACTAATTTAACCACTTCTCAATTACTACTAGCACATTATACACACTTTACTGCTCACACAGGATGAAAATAGATACAAGTGATCTGTGKTGTCTGTGCTGGCAATTACAGTGCACAACCGTGGCAGTAGGACAAACAAAAGTTCAGATATATGCAAAGTTCAGATAGTATGAAAAACTGCTTCATATGAAAGCTCACATAGGGCTGCACTTTACATACTTAGTTCAAAGGCAGGAAGGCCAGGAAGAGTGGTGCTGAGGCATTCAACCATAGATGTCCTCAAATTCTTCCCACATGAGTGCTGCTGCACTTACCACCTACCTCTGTAAATGCTCCCAGGAAACACGCCTGTCCTCGATGGCCACTTTGCAAACTCTGCTAGCAGAAGGGGGAAAGACTGTCATCCGGCTCCTTACTCCCTAGCTTCCCTGCAAGCTCATGGGAAGGAATATTCTCTTGCATGTGGGGAAGAGTGCTAGGAAATCATCGTTCCTGCTCTGGGGTACTTTCAACCCTAGCCAGACCACCATCACCCTTCATCCTTCCTCCCCAAAAATCTAAAATACTTACAGAAATCCTGAGCTAGTGCAAATTTCCTTCCAGGACAATGATATTGTCACCAGGATCTTTCTGTTGAGAAGAGTAGCTGCAGGCTTCTTTCCTCCCCCCCCCCCCAAAGATTTCTGTCTACAACACAAAATTAAAGCTACTTCATTTTCCTCCAGCACAGAAAATTCTGAGGAGTAGGGAACACTGTGATAAGTAGCAATGCTATACTGCTCCCCTAGAAATGTTCAAAAGTAGACCCATTTTTCAGAATTAAAATTGCAATTTGCCTGTTTTTAAGATTATTATTCTCCTGGTTACCTACTGCATATAGCACTTTAGTTAGAAGTAAATAACTATAGAGGGTTAAGATAGAAACTGGACCATGCATCAGAGGTTCTTCTAGTAGAGAAGGCACTTCCAAAGGCCTTTGGGACCTCCATGGAAACCTCTGTGGCCACTAGAATAACTTGTTTTGTTACTAAATCCACTTTTTATTAAATTCGAGCCACCCAGCTCAACTGTTGCTTCATTTCTGAATTGTCAAGTTTCCTGAAGAACAGAACAGGTCTATAATACCTTTTGCTTTAGTAAAACAACTACAAACACCAATATCTATGAAAGTGTCTGACTGTTGAGGAGCAGAGCTTTTGTGCCAGAGAAAAGTTTAAGAAAAATAGGATTAATGCAGTACTCTTGCTTTGTCATAGATCCTGTGCTGCAAATTTGAAATTGCAATGCTGAAGTTGATTTTGTAGTTCAGGTAAGTAATTGTTTCTCTGATGAAGATCTCTAATGTGAAGTAAATGGTCTTGGATTATCAAAAACTGTTCCTAATGCATTATGTTGATCCCATTTTCATTACTGGCAGTTTATGCACTTCTACACCAAGCTGCTCAAAAAGTGTTATATGCACACTGTTGAAGAGTAAGAACCAGTTTACACAAATGGTTCTCCCGTAGTTACACATCAAGACTTGAGCATCTTCTCCATTTTCTTATGCAACCTTAAACAGGCTGGTAAACTTTCAGTTATTATGAATGCATTTGAACTTTTCATTGGAGTGGGGGAAGATCTTAAATCTCAAGATATCTGAAAAATCATGAGTCTAAGAACATGAATTTTTAATTTAATTTAAATGGAATTCAGAAGCTGCCTCAGGACGTTGAAAAATTCCATAATTTCATTCCATAAATTTGTGCAAGCAATGAGATTAAATGTTTTAAATGTATCATAATAATCTGTCTGTGCTTTATTTGCTGTTCTGTGAACCACTCACTGTGATGGGTAGAAAATCTTGTGACTTTTCACTGCAGATGATCTATGGTTCCATGTTCTTCCTCAAGAAAATTTCTAATAGGATATTAATAAAATTAAAAGACTTTAAGGTAAGCCGCAGAGGACAGACAGAAGTGCTACACAAAGGCCAGAAATTGAGCCCACAGGAATTAGCTCAATGGCTGTAATGTATCTCCCATAGAAGACTGGCGGTATTGGCTGTTTATCAGGGACTGCCAAAGATGGTGCAAAGATGAAGGTGGGACCATGGTACCTGCAGCGAGGAGGGCAGCTGCATTGTCAACTGGCAGGTAAACCCCTGCAGGGTGACGTGGAACCGCAGCCTTGTATGCGTAGCTACCTCATGGTTTTCCATATCCAGCTTAGGTATGTACTGCTGAAAATATGAACTTTGTGCTGTCTGTAGAGAAACCTGTTTGTCTGCATGGGATATAAGCTTTGAATGATTTAATGCATAAACGAAAATGTAAGATCTCAAGTGCGTGTATTGTCATGACAGAGAAAGTCTTATCTCATACTGCAGACAAGTATTACTGCAACACAGAACTAAACTTCAGGAAATCTGAAGATACAGTGACAGGCTTATTATAACTGATGTGTATGTGCTTTTATGCTTTTGATCACATAGATTTTGTTAAAGTGGGCCAAATATAAGCCAAATTCATAAGACATTAACCACTATGACATGTCTTTTCTTTTTTCTTTAAGTCTTGCACGTGGAGAACTGCAGCACTGAACTGAACTTAAAACCAGCCAGGAAAAGTAAGGCAAATCTAGTTAGGCATGTGAATTCAGCTTCCATAAATTTGAGTGCATTAAACCACCTTTGTGTGGTTTAATTCTTTCAGGGGTAGAGCAGCTGTAGACTTGCTCAGGGACTGAGTTCACTTCTTGTCATTGATTGCTCTTAAATTTCATGAATTTTAGACAAACTCCGAGATGAGATAACAAAGGTTCAAATGTGTGTCTATTCTAATTTGACACACTCAAGGGAAGAGGAGAAATTCTTGCCAAATGACTGGCCTAGGTATGGTTTAAAAGTATATAACAAGTATACCTTCAGTACACTGAAGTAAGGCCTCCTGCTGTAATATATGAAACTTCTAGCAGCAATGACGCTTGCCTGAAGTACATCCCTCCATCCTGGGACTTGTATTCGATGTGGAAACATGGACAAATCAGGGAAGATGCTGAAGTGCTTCCAAAGTAAGTAAATGTATTTATTAATATTTTATTAATATTTAGCTATATATTAGCCTTGCGAAGAGAAGGCTTGGGGGGACCTTATCAATGTGTATAAATACTTGATAGGAGGGAATAAAGAAGCCAGACTCTTCTCAGTGGTGCCCAATGACAGGCCAAGAAGCAATGGGCACAGACTGAAACACAGGAAATGCCGTTCAAACATAAGATGAAACTGTGTTTCTGTGAGAGTGGCCAACCACTGGAACAAGTTGCCCAGAGAGGTTGTGAAGTCTCCATCCTTGGAGATATTCAAAATCCAACTGGACACAGCCCTGAGCAACCTGCTGTGGATGACTCTACTGTGAGCAGGAGGTTGGACTAGGCAATCTCCAGAGGTCCTTGCCAACCTCAGTGATTCTGTGATTCTGTGTAAGAGAATGTTGTTAGTAATCCGTTAATGAAGAAATATGAGCAAAATTTCAATCTATAAAATTTCCTCTCCTGTCATCTTATTTACAGAACTAAATTCATTAAGATGGTCTTTGTCATTGAATTATCCTTTCTGTAATACAGTGAAAGGGATGGTTCAAATGCAAGTAGCCCTTTTGAATAGCAATGGGAAATTCAAATGTTATGCCTGAAAATTCTTTCAAGAATTCAGGTACTGAAAGAGTTGTCAGTGATCTAGAAACTGATTTTATCTTTGGTCAACAAGAAACTTTCTCTCCATATCTTTGCTAATTTTTCATTTTGGATGATTCATGATATACTCCTTTTAACAATACTTTCTGTCATCTTTTTTTCCCCTTGCTGATTCCAGTATGCTGGAATATGTTAAAAAGTGAATTTAACTATAAATGACTTCAGCATTTCCAGTAACCTTAGCATTTTACCCACACTGACTTGTTTGACATCTCTGTTCCAATGTGCTGAATTTGCTTTCTTGCTAAATAATCCAGAGGTTCAACAGCAGTTTAAGAAGAGCTGTATCCACTTAATGGAAGCATGCAAAGATCCAGAACACTGTAAACCAGCAGAACTTCTCCTAATTTTATCTACTGTCCATATTTATTGCTGTTCATTAGTGTATATGCCTTCCCTCCCACCCCAGCTGCCACCATGCAGATGACATTCCCAGCAAAACAGTTCAGATTCACTGCATTATTTGTTGTCTGGAAGTGTTAACAGATGACTGGGAAAGGGGAGGAAGAGGAGGACTAGCATTACATTTTTTCAGGTAAAGTCCTGCCCTGAATTCTACCCGGTCAATTCTAAGAGGTTCTGGGGATTACTGGGGGGGGGGAGGGGGGGGGGRGTGAGGGCAAAAGCATTTGATACTGTGCATATAATCACCTTTAATACATTCTGAGGCTTAATGAGCTTAAATTTCCATAGTATGAAGTTATTTAGTTCTAACCCTGTAACAGCTTTAATTTATTAAATGTCTGAAAATTTTGGTTTTGTTTGCGTTAGAAACCAAGTGAAAACAATGAGGATAAAGCAGGCATCGCTGCAAAGTTGTTACTGTTAAACACAGACACAAAAGGGAATGTTTGTGGTGTCTACAAACAGATGTCTAATGACAAGGAAACAAAACAATTATTCTTAAGTAAAGATTTACTTCTGGTTTATTTTTAAATGTCTTTCATTCAGGCTTTTTATATTCGTTGTTTCTATATGCTTTTATCTCTGTATGTTGAACACAGCATTTACTGACAAAAATATGTCGGTCTGGGATTTGATACAAGAAAAGAGGAAAGTAGAGACATGATAACTTTTTCTACTAAAGGATAATGCAGTTGCAGGTGCCCCACATCTGCCTTTACAAATTCAGTTTTCGGCTATCTGTAACTTTGCTAAACTTTCATTTTGGGGGCTGAAAGCTCCCAAGCTAGTGTGTACCTCAGACCGAAAAATATCTTTTGAAGTTTCAGCTAAAATGATTTTGCTGCACAAGGCCAAGAGGGGAAAAAAAGGTTGCTGGTTTGGGCATCTTACAAGCATTTCTGCAACTGTTTTGTCGGGAAGCTGTAATACTTCCGTGTGTTGCAACAAGGACTTGATATTTGGTACATCTGACAGCAGGGGTTTTTTTGGCTGTCTTGTGAAAATTAATTCAAAAGACCACTCAGGACACAAGCTTCTGAAAATATCAGCTCATAAACACACTGCAGAGCTTTTGCTTCCCAGCTGTAGTTAGGGGGTCATTGAAGCACTGGATCCAAGAGCAGAGGCAGATGTCCTTTTCAGTGACTCTAGCTAGAGCGCTTTAAGCAGGTATTGCCTCATCTGCTTGTTTCCGCTCCCATGTCTCAGATATTGTCACTGGTTGTCTGAACGCTCTAACTCTGTTTCAGCAAAAATTCAGGGAGGCAGTGCCGTTCAGTGCCAATGCCAGCTTAACAGCCCCCAGCTACTTGTTCCCAGCCTATACCCTCCTTCAGCTGTCCTTGCACAATTTTTATGGGGCTATGTGATGAACTGGATCAGAAAAAAAAAGCACCAAAATTCTGTTTTTCTTCACCTGAACTGACTCCCACAACCAGCTCAATGCAGGGATGACCACAGCTCGATTCACTATAGGGCAATTGTCTGTGCCCTGAGATTGGGGAGACTGTCTTTTCCATGCACTGATTTTTTTCCTCTTGTTTTTTGTGTGCAGGTATCATAAGGAAACCAAAGTAAGTTTGCACACACCCTCCAGTTAAGATAGCTACCAGCAATGGGGGCAGCTGAGGGCTGGCAATCCCTCCGGCAGGCGGGAACCATTCCCTGAGCTGCCACTGCGAAGTTTCATAAAGCTCCTCTTCATGTTTTACACCTGCTTTCCTGCTGCCTTCAAAGCTAACTAAGTGCTAATAATTCTAATGTGTAACGTCAAATCTCTGCTAGTGCCATTAACGCTTTTTTATGTGCAAAAATGTAGTTAACGTTTCTATCTAGTACCGCAACCAAAACTCTTTACTGATCAGGTGGGAAATTCTCTCAAACTGTACAATGAAGGTTGGATAAAATCCCCCAAATCAGAACCAGAAAACACAGGACTATTAGACTATATAATCAATCAGCTTTCAAATTAGAGTCCATAGATTTGCCATTTACAGCTGAACAAATCACTTACGAACACACGAGGATGAAGCAATTTCTTAATTACAAAGTGGAAAATTTGAAACCACTTATTCAAGTATAATATATACAATATAATTCATAGGTCTAGAACCTGAAAGAGATATGTTTTTGAAAGTGGCTCAAGGTACTTCACAGTCTTTGTGCACTATAAAGGGTTTCTGTGGTGGGAACAAGTTTGGACCACTAGCATGGTCGTTGTTTTCCTCCTGATTCCAGAGAGCCCTGGAGGTCTGTGAGCTTTTTCGAAGAGATCTGTGCAAACTTACCTATGAAAAGTCAGAGAACTTTGATTTGCTACATGAAACTCTGCACTGGGGAAAAAAACAAAAAAACTAGGAGCCTGTAAACTGGTATAGACTGAAAGACACTGATTTGGTAGTATACATTTGTGCCATCAATTACAGCATGCTAATTTCCCATGGTTTTACTCATCTCCCAGATTCTCAAGAACTGAATTCTTAGGATGCCAATAAAACAAAATTCTAAGTGAATTTATGTAGTACATGACAAAACCTGTGAGCAGATGTGAATGTAAGAAAGGCGCAATCTGTGGATTAGATGAAAATATGGCGTCTAAATACATACGTAAGGTGAAAAAATAGAATGATAATAATTTTTTAAAAAGCAAGTTCTCTTTCTTTTTCCTGTCTCATTAAATTTTATGACCTTCTCATTTAAACAGCATGAGACACAGATTTCCTTATCATCTGAGGACCAGTTAGATGCATATCTGCGTATTATTCAAGTTTCAGCTGATTATGCCATTGCATATACCAGAAGTTTCCTGTCATATTTGTATCTTTGACTACCATGGACAGCAAAGCTAGGTTTTGACAAAATGATTTTTCACCAAAAAAAAATCTCTATTTGTCTAAGTCAAAATTGTGCAGGAAATGGGTCAAATCAGATTTTAAAACACTGAAAATTTAAATTTGATGAAGCATGAGCTTGACACTTCAAAATTAAAGATTTGGTTTTCTTTTTCAATTAGGAAATATAAACAAATTCTAATGAAATCCAAATGTTTTAAAATCACCTAAATGAAATCTTCCCATGGAAATTTTTGAAATTATTATTTTCAGTTTCTAAGCTTTGTTAAGTTTTTGGTTTTGGTCACAGATCAGGAATGGGAGATTTTTGCAAGATAGGAAACAGTCCAAATCTAGTCCTAACTCAGTCCAATATTCTGTACAGAACTGAAAGCAAAGCTCAGTAGAGGGAATAAAGGAGAACCACATAAGCATCCCCAGAAAAAAAACAAATGAGGTATTCTAATTTCCCATTACATCTGTTCACTAACCTTTAATCATTCATTGGTAGCTATAGTTCTAGTAAGATTCTTATCAGTTATCTATTCCAAGAAGTGAGGTATAATGGTAATGAATACTCTGGATCCTCTATTTTAGCAAATGTTCCTGATTCTGTTTCATGACTACCTGAATACAAAATGTTTTCTTTTGCTTCTAGAAGGGCTAATTTATTTCGGATATACTATAGGTAAATGCTTACAATAGTCATGTTTTAAAACTCCTAACAACAGGAAACATTTAAATGTTTATACCTCTCTTTCATACAATAATGAAAATATAATAGTAATAAAAATTATTAAATTAAAAAAATAAAATATATAAAATTATAAAAATTTATTGCATTTCATTTCAAAGCAGAACTTTTCCTTATTATACAGTTTAAATTTTTAAATTTAGTTATTTGGCCTAGAAATTAAAATGAATGGAAATTTAGGTGGACAATTGGAAGAGAGGTGTTTAAGTCTCAGGGATTTCACTGGGAAGGAATGTAAAAGCAGGTATGGTCAGGGATATTTTCCTGAGGCTGTGGAAAGGGAACAGAAGGTTTCCATCCTTTTGGGGAAAGAGCACCGTGAGAATTTTTGCCAGTGTAAAATGGAAGAAACAGAAATATGGGGCATGAGATTAACAAGATTACTAAATTTGGCCAAGGAATTCGTACAGGAGTTGGAATTTCTTGAACAAACTGAGAAAGACAATTAGAGGCCCTACCTCTTAGAAGGCTCTAAAATTTTGACGGATCTGAGGTCTGGTTATTTTGAAGCAAATGATGAACCTCACAAGAGCATACTGTCACTGGAGGTGGAAGTTCCTCTGAAGGTACTTGAGAGGGAGAACCACTGGGCAGCAACTCGATCATCTCTTTGCTCTCAGTTGAGATAATTTTATGATGATAGTTGATTTAGAAAATGTCTGGGTTTAACTGTAAGTACATGTTCCAGCATTTCGCTGAGGAAAGGGTTGACAGCTGGACTTTACAATGTTCATGGTACTGGGAGGACTCCTCCATTCCCAGTCTAGCTTCAGAAAAGCTTTGGACTATTTCAATCAGTCCAAGACAGCAGTAGGGAGTATGCTGCTATCCATGAGGAGGAAAGCTGCAGGTCCCACCACTGTACTGACTTGCAACCACAGCTTTATTGCGCTGGGCATAGAAGGCCCCCTTTGAGCAAACGGCTGCAGCAAACAGGAGCCACAGCCTCTCTGTACCATTGCTTCTCCCTTCTCCTCCTCCTCAGTCTGTAGATCATGGCGTATGAGAATCTCAGTAAACCTCCAGTTACCAATCTTATGTGCAGTGAGCTCATTGAAAACTGCTATTTCCTCAAGGCTGAATTTACTACTTTGCTATGTCAAGCCAACATGGTGCACAAGTAGGGCAGATTCTCAGCTGCTGTAACTTGTCAGAGTTTGGTGAAAGTCGGTGGGGCTGGAGCAATTCATACCATGTGAGGATCTCATTTATATGAGTATGAGAAGAATGCTTTATATACAGTCATTTTTCGTAACAGGGGATTGGCATGACCAAGACCCTTATATTTAGGTATTATGTAGCTATGGAATTAAGCCAGATAGTTAAAAAAAAAAAAAAAGATAATAGACAGTTTCTATTATTTTTATACTTTCATGTATTTCCCATTTTCTGTGCATACTTATTCATCCACTTACAGAGCTCTTTTTTTGGTTGTGTTGGTATAAGTTTGATGTGAGAATTAAGCTACTTTTGGTTGAAGGACAAGTTGCAATTCTTCTGTCAATTCTGCCTCTGAGAGGAAAGGAATATTGTTTTCTGTTACAGGGATGAAGAATTATTTTCTGTTATCTCATGTGTGTGGTTCCACTTTTTACTTTAAGAGTTGCAGACCATATGCAAGTTTAATCCTGATTTACTGTCTCTTTACATTACTTGCTCACCTTACTCTCTTTATAATAGTACTCTTCCTAGTATTTTCAGTCTTAATTCAGTTTGGAGTCCTTAATCTGGCTCTTGTTACTTAGGTTGATCCAAATGAATTCACAGAAGGCTCTGCGCAAGATGCACTTAAAAACAGATGTAAGAAGGACTGTCCCAGCTGAGACTAGAAAAGATCGATCTAGCCCAGTATCCTGGCTCCAGACGTGATGAAAAAGTGGATGACTACATAAGGGTACTACAAAATGACAGCTGTTCAGTGATAGCTATTTGCCTTACTTTTCCAGCTTCCAGTGACATGACTTCCTATATCAGAGGCAGAAGTTTTGTATTTTAATAGCTCCTAATGGATGATTTTGTTCAAGAGCTTTTTTAACTCATGTAAAATTCTGGGAACCACAACACTGTGTGTCAAGGAAATCCAAAATTACCTATGTACTATGTGAAAAAATGCTTCCATTTTTATGTCTTGAATTGACCACAGCTTTGATGCCTTCTTGTTCACTGCCTTTCAAGATACAAAAACTTCCATTCTTTATTTCACCTGTCTTTGCTACTCATGATTTTAAGGAGCTCTCTTCTTTATCTTCCCTTTTCCAAGCTGAGAAATCCCAGTTCTAGTTGTTCTTAGTCCTGAAAAATTGTTACCGTTCAGTGTCTCTGTTTCTTAGAAAACTATTTACATGTAATTTTCAGCATTCTCTTCTATTTATCCTATATAAAGAAGGATTCCAGCATGGGATCCTTCCTGAGTTTCTCCAGGGCAAACAGGGATGTAAAAAATTCATGTAGCTTTACTGCCATGGCCACCTCTCTTCTGTGTGCTCCCTTTATACTTTAGTAATCTACTGGCCCTACTGACTCTCAGACAGGTGTCCTGCTTCCTATGAAAAAGGACTTAATGTAGGTTTTTAATGGCCTGCAACATCTCTTCAGGTATATGATGTGTTTATGGTTTATGTTCTATTTTCATCTTCAACTTATTGAAGGATGTGATCTTTTTTAATAAACCTCTTTACCCTCTGTTTAACTGTAGCAGCTTTTGCTAAAACTTTGGATCTGAGATTTTGTGCTGCTGGGAAATACCTTCCTCTTGGGGCTGTCACTTTTGGTACATTTCTTTTCAAGCTACCTCTTTCCTTTTCTTAAACTTGATCACTAGTGGATTTCTTGTTTGCTCATGTAAGGATAAAAGTCTAATTTCATTACAGTTACTGTTAGTGTAGCTGTTTGATACAGAAGAACTGAAATGACAGATCAGATGACTTTCCTGGCCAGCTTCAAATAGTGTGAGTGTGGATGTCTTTTTGCCTAATTACTTTTCATTTCATTTAAAATGATGTGATTGTCTACAATATTTCAAGTTATTCTGAACAAAGTTAAAACATGGAAGGTGCTACTCTTTCTCTTATTACCTTTTTTTTCCACAATATTTGTCTTTTCGAAGATAAAGATGCAGGTGTTCACGTTCTTCCACACAACCAGCAGCTCACAAGCGTCAGTAACTTAACCTACAGGGTAGACAATAGTGCATCACCTGGCAGTGCCCCAGCGGCCGTTGTGTTGCGTGCTGCCTGGGTCGCCGTTTCGCCGTTGCGCAGGGCTATCAGACACCTACTGCAATATTTTGGAGCTGGAACTTAAAATCGCCGTCGTTTCAGGGAGGCTGGAATTTACAGTTTCCCTCCAACAGAACTCTTTGGAACAAGAACCCTCTGGAGCTCCTCTGTGAAACTCTAGTACACATTAACAGCAACCTAGAGGTACAATGGTAATTGGGAGGGCTGTTGTATGAGGCATGCTAATTGCAATAAGCCAGATCCAGGGAACTAACTTTTAATAGTGCTACCAAAGTCTATTTGTCATTTTAAAACATATTTTCCAGTGCTTTGTGCTTGGTTAGTGGGCTTACCTGCTGAAACATACCCTGAAATGCTCTGGCAGTTCAGCAAGCAAGAAAACTCCAGCTAAAACATCCCAACTTGCAGCTGTATCTGTGGTGATGAGAGCTAACCTGAAGGAGAGGAAAAGGCAGTGAATTATTATATGCCTCTGGAGAAATTAAAACCTGAAAAAATATTTTCTTCTGAATTCACATATTGGGGAGGTCGGGGAAAACGTATTCAAAAGTGAACTTTCATCCCTGGTATAATTGCAGTATCATTAGTGTGGTTGCTGGGCTGAGCCCTGCTAACAAAAGTGCACAATCTATTTTATTATCAGTTTTAACATCAAACTGTTCCAACAGTAGTGAATAGGCAAATCATAGGAAGTATTCCCATTTTCCTTGGAATGTGCCCTACACTATTAGGTACAAATCAGGGGCTATAAAGGAGCCATTGTAGGGTTCTCTGAATTGCCTAAGACAACTTTAATAGATGGAAGGGCCCAGTTCTGTTTCAGCACAGCAGAAGGTTATACTATCCCCCTATGAAACATAGTGGAAAGGTCACAAACATTATCCACTGTGGAGCATTTAATTACAATAATGCACAAATGAATGAAATTCTTGTTTTAAAAGAATTCTCTGTCTTCCCCCATGCTCCTTTTCAGTGAGAGAGGTTTTATGTCTAGACAAGCAAAGACTTGAAACTTYGCTTTATCCGATCAATTTGCCTGTCCTGCCCCTTGAGGATTTTAAGCAATTCTTGAAAACTTCAAGGGATCAAAAAAAATTGTTGCAGAATCAAGACTTTTCTTTTCCTTATAAGACTTTAGTGCTGAATTCTCCTGGAAAATATGCAGAAATAATTCTCTGCCAAGGTGTGGAATCCAGTGTGCCTGAAACCACTCAGGCTTCAGTTTACCTGCTGCGTGTCGTCTCTCAGAGATGCCAATGTCCCTGCCTTGGCACTCCCAGGCCATCCCTCATCTTCCATGCAGCAGTACAGGTTGGGGGTTGACCTGCTGGAAAGCAGCTCTGCGGAGAAGGACCTGGGAGTGCTGGTGGACACCAAGTTAAGCATGAGGCAGCAATGTGCCCTTGTGGCCAAGGCGGCCAATGGTGTCCTGGGCTGCATCAGGAAGAGTGTTGCCAGCAGGTCGAGGGAGGTGATCCTCCCCCTCTACTCAGCCCTGCTGAGGCCACATCTGGAGTACTGCGTCCAGTTCTGGGCTCCCCAGTACAAGAGGGATGTGGCACTACTGGAGCAAGTCCAGCGAAGGGCTACAAAGATGATTAGGGGACTGGAGCATCTCTCTTATGAGGAAAGGCTGAGAGAGCTGGGCCTGTTCAGCCCAGAGAAGAGAAGGCTGAGGGGGGATCTTATCAACATGTACAAGTATCTGAAGGGAGGGTGTCAAGAGGATGGGACCAGACTCTTTTCAGTGGTGCCCAGTGACAGGACGCGAGGCAACAGGCACAAACTGAAACACAGACAGTTCCATCTGAACATGAGGAAAAACTTCTTCACTGTGAGGGTGACAGAGCACTGGAACAGGTTGCCCAGGGAGGTTGTGGAGTCTCCTTCTCTGGAGATCTTCAAAACCCACCTGGACATGATTCCGTGCAACATGCTCTAGGTGACCCTGCTTGAGCAGGGAGGTTGGACTAGATGATCTCCCGAGGTCCCTTCCAACCTCAACCATTCTGTGATTCTGTGATTCCTCTAAGGGCTGGGCCTGAGCTGCTGTTTGCTGATGCTTTCCAGCCCACCTCAGGAGATGTGGCCAAAAGGCATGTGACTGAGAGCCCAATCTTTTGAGGTATTATTGAGCATCTTTGGCTCCCAGTGGCATTAAACTAAAATGCACCTGTATATTGCTTTACTGTCTTCTTTAGGACTTTGAGAGCAGTTCTCCAGCAGCATAGTCCAGGGTACCTGCAATATTTCATAGTCAGTAAGTAACTTAAGTTCTATTTAATATTCTAAAACAGCTTTATTGCAACATCATAGTGATAGCATCCAAACCCAAGTTTTTATAAAGTGCTGTATTGTTTGCCAGACTGTTGTTAACATGCATGATTTAAATGATGACACAAGCACAACTTCTGCTCTGAAATGGAGAAATTAAAGATACCAAAATATTATGTTTCCTCTTGCCAATGAGAACAGCTGGCAAAATGAGTTTACTGAACAAAAACCTTAGCCAGCAGACATAGGTTATCATTTTCACAGGCTTTCCCCCTGAAATACAGGATTAACAAAACATGCTATTTTTTTATTTCAAAATTGGAGGGTTTGTGTCTTTCATCTAGTGAAATTTAGCGTAAAAGTGAAAATAATATCAAAGTTACAGGCACCAGAGGGAGGCTGTTAATGTGGGAACAAAGGGCATTTGGCCAGTTAAAATAATAAAAGACTATACAACTTTCCCAGTGATGGCTGAAGCCCAATTAGTACTTTCCAAGTAGAGCCACAATATTCCTTTCCAGATTATGTGGTTTGGCATGATTCAGAATGAGTAAACTTACTTTCCTACAAGGGAAAAATATAATTAACAGAAAAAACAAGGTCACGCAGTATTATGCTTTAAGTAAGCAATAATACACCACAGGGTGTACATTAAACAGTCAATACTCATACACCTTGAACAGGCTGAGGCAGAGGCAAAGCAATGGCTCAGCATACAAAAAGATACATATATTATCTCAATAAACCTATGTGCAAGGGTAAAATGCAAATGGTTATTTTATTTCCTTAGTAGATGGTTTTAAGGGAATGCGTGTTCAGTGTCCATGTATATAGTACTTAAACATATTACTTATGCAGTACCTTTTCTATTAATGTTATATGCATTTAAGTAATAAGTGTTTTTGTTATTTTCCTTTTGTTTGAGCACCTGGGGGTTTTTTGTGCTGCTACTAAAGGCAGAATGATTGGGAAGATTCTTTTTTCTTAGTTAAACCAATTAAATCTGTTAAAGGGACCTTCAACCTGGATATTCACAGAGAAAGCCTCTAAGAACCTGTTCTTGTTTATCCTAATCCACTTTCCACCGCTCTAGAAGAGCCTGCAGAGGCTCAACCAAGCTGGAAATAGACTGGCAAGACTGCAAAAAAGGAACAGCAGCTTCCAAGCTGGAGGTGAACTTAGGAGTGATTTGTAAGGGTGGGTTTTTTCTTCTGTCTTGTTTTTGATAGTGTTTTTTGCAGTGGGCCAGTGCATTCAGCTGAAGCTCACATAGAGGGGAAAACACGTAACGCACAAGAAAGCATGGTGACCCAGGGTAAGTATATACTCTGGTAGCAAAATGGAAACAGTCCTGCTGAGACATCTGGTTACTGCTCTGCTAATGGCACCATTCATGAGAAAGCAGAGCGATATGCCAGCAGGAAGATGAAAAAAGAAGAAAAAGAAAAACTTCAAAACCTGTGGAACCGCTCCCATCACCCGGAGCTTAGACCACACACCTGAAAGGGAGTCAGCCGCAGCCAGCTTCAGTGCAGAGTACGGACGCCCTTATCTCCTTCCCAGTGCTGCCATTTTGCAGCTGCCTTATATGAAGTGTACTTAAGGGAGGAACTGCTTGCTTGTTTCCTGTTTTTTTAGTAATTACAGTAACCTCTGCTATTCTAAACCGTCATGAGCTGCAGCGTCTCCATGTAGCTCCGGCGTTACCGCAGTTTCTCTCTTGGCTGGCGCGATGTTTCCTTTGCTTCCCAGTTGCAGGTGGGATGCTCCCACACGGCCCCCTGAAACAGCCGCCCCACCACAGCTGTGCGGGCAGTGGATCTGGGAGCGTGTCTGCGACCTACTGCGTCATCTCAGCAGTCACGTACACGTACCGTGCGCAATATTTGCACTGCCTTATCTTTAGCTGATCCGCAAGTCAATAGCTAATTGCATACAATGCTCCACTGTCCTCTGCACAGGTTGAGATATGCCCCAAAACCCCTGGTTTTAAGGAGTTACTAGAAAGACAAGAAAATCTTCCCAAATTATAGAATTGCTGTAAATATTAAACAACTAACTCAGAACAGGAGCAAACCGCCAACAGCCCTGTATTGTAAGCGCTATCATTTTAAGCCACTTCCATCTTGCACCGAACCAACAGAGGAGCAGCAGCAGCCAGTGCCAGGGCAGGGGCAGTGGGGCCGAAGGCTGCAACGAAGGTGACGCAGGACCCTCCATGCCCTGGCACGGCCATCCATCCCGTAGCGGCTGCTCTTGTCCTTGAATTGCTACGACTCCCTTTGTAAGGAGAAATTACAATTTAGAATACCCTTCTGTTGTACACACAGTGCAACCTATATTTTTTTTCTCTTCCATGCTTTATCATATGTTCCGCCATCACCCCTTTGCCTAAAAAAAACCCTTTAACCCTCTTCACTTCTTAAAACAGGTTAATCTCCCTGATGTTAAGGAATGGAGATATTTAATTAGGGGCTCTAAAGGATTTATGTAACTTGAGCATGTAAAGAAATGGAAATAGTAACAAAATATGGAGAAGACCAAAGACTTTTTGTGTATTCCCATACTAACAAACCTTCTTTGATGCAACAACAGATCTGTTTTACCTTGAGCCAGAGCTTCAAGAAAACTAATGGAAAGGAACACAACACAGTAAACTGAGAGAAAATGTCGGAAAAATATCTCTCTCCATTTTACCTGGAAAATATTTTCTGAGTACTTCTTCATATAAATGCTAAACTGATTTTTATTTTAGATTAACTTGTTAGCAAGGAGGCAAGATTCTCATAGATACATACATTTTCTTACCTTGGAAAATTTTTATTGGTTTTCATTTTAAAATGGCACCAGAATGTATGGCATAAGAAGAAAAAATATATTAAGAGAATAATGCAAGAATTTCCTGTATAAATAACTGTTGAAGGTGACTCTCTGCTCTTCACTGAAGCTCCTCAAGCTATTTTAAATAGTTTAACAACTGTTTTCTATATAGGAACTGTATTAATAACAAAATTATCCTATTTGAAAGAACATCTTGTCAAACAAGAATACCATATTTACGATTTACCTTGAATACCTACTGTCCTTGCATGCAGCAGTTGTATTTTATTTCTCTTCTGTATACGTTCTTGCAATGCTTTCATCAGCCCTGTGGTTCTGTGTATCCTCCAGCAGTATATTAAGCAATGTGACTGATATCTGTCATGGGCAGTTTAATGCCTTCTTAATTAGCCTAACACCTCTATCAGATTAAAATCAGTAGTACAATGTTACCATCAACTGTATGTTTTAATTTCTGTGACACATTTCTCTTTGTAAGGTACTTTGCAAATCCCTTTCCTTTAGCAACACAGTACGTCTATCATTGTCCAAGGAGAAGAGACTAATGAGACTAATGACAAACATTTGTTGCAGTTTGACAGATACTGCTACTAACTACAACCAGCAAAATAGAAAGAGGGTAAAGAATCACTTTAAAATCAACCCTGTCAACTCAGAATGATCAGTTGGTTTCACCCTGCTGCAGTGAAGGCCTGCAGGTTTCCTGTGTCTGAACTTGTCTCAAATATTTCTCAAAAGGTAATGAATTATGGTCAAGGGAAATAATCTCTCCTGACAGGAATATCAACTCATTTACTTTTCTAAGCCACTATTTGCATATGTTGCATTTATTTAAGTCGGAGATCTCAGGATTATTTGTAAAATCAAAGCCTTCCAAACTCAGCTTAAAAAAATAAAAAATGTCAAGGCTTCTTCCTCCTTTGATGAAAGTTGTTATGTTAATATTGAAAAGCATGCAGAGCTTACCTGCTTAGTATACTAGTTGTTAGACCACAGCTATCAAATCCACAGGGACTCCCTAAACAGAATATAACAAATTAAAATATTATTAATAATGCACCAAAAAGTTAATATGCTCATCTTAACCATGTCAACATCAAAGAAGGTATTACAGCAACAATCAAGGAGGGCACACTAAGTAAAACTACCTTTTAATAACTTAATAAATCTTGAATATAAGCAGATTGCCATCAAAGTTAAAATTGACAAATAGACATATTTTTCAAGAATTCTATAATGCTGCAGACCCTAACAGATTACACTTTTTTGGAATAAATTTTCTAATCCCAGCACTCATCTTTTATACAAAATAAGTAACTATCATCAAAAAAAAAAAACAAACAAATTCTATCATGTGAGTTTTAAAAGATTAGTTTTTCTCCCTCCAAAATATCCCTCAAAAACCTAGTTCATCTTTCTGATGAATGTTGATGCTCCTGCTAGTAAGGTTAACAATGCAGAAGCCTTCTGCTCTCTATAGTTATGCAACTAAAAGCATTTTATAAATTTCTGGCATCCATGACAAAATCAGGAAATTTAAACACTAATATTTTTCTTAAGGATTTAAAGTTTCCAAATTCCTAGTTAACCTGAAATCCAAAATTGCTAAGATGCTTCTGAAAGTCTCAATGTCTTTTAAAACTTAATAGGTATGTATTCCTCATTTTAAAATGTATTGCCCTTAAAATGGAATCTTTACAACCAGGTAGTATCAAAAGGTGGTTGTTTTTTTTTATTATGAACAACTCTAGAAGTATTGATGTAATAATCCTAATTACTTTGAAACAGTTATGTAAAGAAGATATTCAATGCTACTTTAAAAATACATGCTCGATAAAATTCTCAAGCCTTTAGTTGTTATGTCAACTTTAAAAATTAGTAAAAATAATTAAAAAGGCAGATCTGCCATGGGATGATTTCTGGGAGATAACTTGTGAACAATACTGCCATTACACAGTAGACTAATACAGAGATTCCCAAAATTAATTTTACTTTAGGTATCACCATCATTTTCTTTTGCATTAAAGTGGCAGAAGCAGTGGCTGCCAGCTATGTGCCAAGCTTCAGATATACATGGGAAAAAACATTCAGCTGCCTGGGCAGCAAGTGCAGTCCTGAAGCCATTTCCCCAGCTTCTCTGGGGAAGAGGTGGTGATGGGCTGCATGTTTCCCCACACTCCTTTCATGCTGCTTTCAAAGATTTTGTAGGTGAGTTTGGGAGCTCCTGTTCAAATTGCAGCCAAGAAAAAATTTCCCGAAGTCAAACAGCCATGAGTACACAAGCCAAAAAGAAAAGTTCCTAAGGTCCTGTGCACACTGTACTACACTTAAAGCATTATGTTCCATCATATTGCACTAAAGCATTTCTGAAAATTTCTTATTCCTTAATAAATTGCGCCCAGTGCTTTTAATGTGCTAAGTATCTACCTTTGTCTCTCAACACTATTCCTTTTTTTAATTTTTCTATTATCTTTGGCATCGCTGTATTCAAAACATGTGTTACCCTTGGAAAAAGCACATTAAAAACACATTATTAAGCTATCTATCTCTTAAACATGTCATGTTGGCAGTGGAGAGACATCATGCACTCAGGGACTAATCAAAATCTGCTATAAACTAGGAGCTTATCAGTTGCAAACAACAGAGGAGAGGGATCTAGGTATGCATATTAGCTGACTGCGCAATTATTAAGTTGCCAGTGGGATACAATGATGAAAAAACCCCTGCGATCCAAGGATGAACCATTTAAGGTGTTTCTACCAGAGAACAGGAAACTACCTGTCTTGCTGTTTAAGGCACCTGAGATATCTCACACAGGTTTTTTTTTTCACCGTGTTCATGGAAGATGAAACAGTTAAAGAAAAGAGCTGCTGAGATTATCAGAGAAAAGTCATTTTAAGTGCAAGGCTGCAAAATTTTTACTTGTTTAGTCTAGCAAAAACAAAAGCTGATACAGGAAACAATTATTTTCTAAAAACACAATAGGGTGATAAACAGTAGGCAGGGAAAGGAGCTATTTACTCTAACGGACAATGTTGGCACAGGAACAAATGGGTATAATTTGGCCATGAATAAATTTTAGGCTGGAAATGAGAAGGTTTCTGGCCACAAAGGCAGTGAGGTTCTAAAGTAGTTTTCTAATACAAATAGTGGGAACAAAAAAACAACTTAAGCTATTTAATGATGATTGTTAAGTGGAAAATGCTACAGGCATAGTTGCCTGTATAAGAAAAGAATTGCATTTTGATGATCCAGGAGATAGTTTCCAGCATTATGTTTCACTATTTTCTGAAAGCAGAGGTAAAAAAATTTGAAATTAAATCATATTTATGCATACAGTGTTAGAAATATTGCTCAGGCAAATACCATCCATATGTAAATGATCTCTATAATTAAGTTTGTGCTTTGCAACAAGAAAACAATTTAACTTGATAAATAGGTATCACATTGTTCTTCAGTGGTTAGAAGCTAATTCCTTTTAAGGGTAAGAGACAATTTGTCACATGCTAATGTCCTTGCTTCTTTACAGTGTACCTTTCTACTATTTTTATTTTGCCTCATCTTCTTTCAGTCTCTTAAGTTCTCGAAAACTGTTTCATCAGCTATGTGGACAGCAATGGGAGACAGCTGGAAAATAATGCCTGCCTATTTATTTATACCAGTCGGGCCAAATTTGGCTACTCAGTTCTTCAGATGAGAATTTGCTGTTAGTCTAAAACAGTATTAGGGAAAAGAAACACTATCATGATCACTATGGAAAGATGGAATCTGAATATCAGAAAGAAAGAAGCAAGCACAAAACAATATCTGAGTTAGAAAAATAACTTAAAATTCTGGAAGAGTGTCCAAAAAAAAAAAAAAAGGAAAAATGTTGAGAAACTATTTCCACAAACACAGAAAGAATTTGCTGACATTGCAATTATGGGTTTAGCCTAGAGACCTAATATTAAAGCAGTGCTTAAGGTTTTCTTGTGCAGCCTCTGATGCCATAATTAATAGTCTCACTGTTAATAGCTAAAAAATATGGCTCACCCAACACTGTAATGGCCCTTGAAATTCAAAACTGTGGTATATCACTATGCCACTTGAGGAATTTCAGTTGCTTTAAAACTAGGCTACATTCTCTCATCAGGAAAGCCAAGGAGCAGAAAGAAAAATAAAACATTGCAAAAGCAAAATAAAGGTGTTCCCCTATCAGTATCAAAATATAAACAGGTGACAAAATCCTTTTGAAAACAAAATTAAATGATTGTATATGCATATTTCAAAGTCATGGTAACTATTCTTATTTGCAAGTGTATGTGTACATGTATGTATATAATTATAAATGTATTTTCATCACAAATTAGTTATGATTTATATTCTTTTTGTAAGTCCACTTATGAAAGATTTATTATGGAAGAAACTGCATTGAATAATTGTTAACAAAAACTGTATTATCAACTGCAGTATGCATAACTATTAGCTTATAGTTGATACTTGCTCATCAAATATTATGAAAATATGTCAAAATCTACTGTGATAATATGTCAAAATGCACATTGATAAGTGTACTTGAATAGATACTGGAGGAATTTGGCTGCACCATTTAGAGGAAAAGCGCATGTACAAACTCATGACCCTGCTAAGCAAGGAGAAGCACAGCTATGTGAGCTGGTTGTAACAGACCTCACTCCATTTGTTGAAAAAATAGTAACAGTCCTAATGGTCACAGAACCAAATTAGAGAAATATAGATACACAAGCAAAAAAATATGTGAATGCATATACACACAATCACTTTTTAATGAAAATTTGATTAATGATACAAGTTCTTTCGGAAAAATTTCTGTAATGGTTTATTTTTTGCATATCTATTCATTGAAATGGCCTACTACTTTGCCAAAGAAGATTTGAGTGTGTGTCTTTTCTCCATCAATCAAGGACAAAAGTATATATTTGGAAAAGAATGGGCTTTACTGAGAGCTAGCTATAGAGTAGATTTCAGTATGACCTGTCTGAAATAAAGCAATAATAGCAATTTCCATATTTTCATTTTTACTTTTGACCAAAGCCAAACTATGCAAAGGTGCAGTAAAAATAATGCAAAATAACCGAAAGTATGAAACTCAATTTTCTGTTCACTGTAATTGAACTTTGTATGAAAGTGCTTTTCTCATCTTCCTTTTTAACCCCTTCTTACCCATAGTTACCAGCTATAGTCAATAGCTGAGTCAATCGCTTTTGCAACTAACAGCTAACTGCAACTACAGGCCTGAAGGCCTCAATATGCTTTTAAGAATAAAATGAGTTCAAACGATTAACACAGCAACTTCAAACTCTTTGTGTCTAAGGTTGCCACTCAGATTCTAGCCATGACTAATCTGTAAAGATGGGGAAAAACAGTAATGTATGACATTATTTAGATGCTTAGTGACAGGCACTTCTAGAATGCCTAGCTAGGTGTCCATCATCAATGAGATTTACATTTCTAATTGTGCAAAACCCATATTCCTTCATCTCACTTTAGTTTCAGATCACTCATTTAAACTGTTTTCTAACACGGACATGGCAATACTGACTGAACACTGGATTATGAAGGAATTTAAATGAGCTCATGACCCTGATGGAGTTCATAATCACATCTTTAAAGAAATCTTTTTATGGTTACAGTTCCAATAACTTAAAAAACCCAAACACATATAATAGGAATAGCCATGAATTCTCATGGTATAAATTGTATGTTTGTCTAAACCAACAAGTCTCTCTGGTTACGATATTTTAGGATATACTAGTTGGTTATCTAAAATTCTTATCTGAAGATCTGTGCTTTGAAAAGCTGTCTCTGTTAAAAATTGCAGTGTTCTTTCTGCAGGTAATGAAAATGAGTAATTTATTTACTGTGAAGTCTTTAAGCTAACATCTAGAAACATCTCTGTCTAGATGATAGATTATTACATGAGCGTTAAACAGCTGTTTGCATTATACTCAAGTGACAACTAGTAAATATACAGAATTTTGGCTACCTCATTTGTAGGAGTCACTTCAACCTGAGCTGGAGAAACGCTTAAATTTTTATAGCCCATGCAAGAATTTTAAAAACTAGCACTGGCAGATGGGATTCTGTTCATGACTCATATGCAACTTAAATTACATTCTAATAGATATACATGTAGCAGAATGCTCAAAGAATGTTTTTTTTTAAAAGTCCTTAGGTTTTATAACACCTAATAAGAGTTTGTCCTGAAACCACAATTATTCTTCTGGGAGGGTGGGGGATTCACACTTTATTAGCATTATTATTTTTTAAATGCAATCGTCAATTCATCACTTTAACCACATTTGCATTTTTTTATGAAAATAGATGAGAATTGTAACGAGGTCATTCAAAACCTGCATATATAATATGAATCTTTATGCTTATAGTTTATAGCTTTATTTTACCTGTGTTTTCTTAAAATGATCTCTGAATATCTCAAAATGGCACATTGCTCTCTCAAAAATGGTTCATGACTGTTCTTTAGCCAGAAAAAAATCAGCTCCAAACTGTAGATCTGTTGTTTTCCCTTCATACAGTGCCTTTCAAAATGACAGCCATTTCTTGTTAGGTATTGTGACTAAATAAATAATAATGGGAATATTTTCCAGACTATTGTTATGAATACACAGAAATTGCAGAAGAAACCGGAATACCTGCTAATCTACAAATTAGATAAACTATCTGTTCAGAGGTATAGACCTGCCTAGAGTCCCTGGGCCAATGCTCTAGTGGAAGATGAAAGGCCCTCTCCAAAACCAAGACAGGAGGAAGGATGGAAATTTTCCTGTACCAAATTATGATGACATTATAATGCTTTATAGATAAACAGATTGTTTATCTTTATAGATTGTTGTGGTTGGACATCCAGTCTTTTTCACACATTTATGATACCCCTGACAACTATATATTATTTTTTGCCTCTGTCATCGCTGCAGTACCACTGAAACTAAAAATTCTTTGTAGTAGTCAGTTTTATAACCTATGTGTATTGGATACTGATCAAAATCCCCCCAGATTATATGTATTCCCCAAACACAGAATTGGTATGTTCTTACTGCCCTACAGAAAAGATATGCATAAAGTCACTCTTTTCCCATTTGCATGCAGGTGTACACATACAAATGTGTATGTGGCATAGACATAGGAAGTATATGCAGGTAACTCTGACTGTTTTAAAGTTTCCCAATGCTTCTCATTTATAGGACCCTGTTTTCTGCTGCTTACAATACTGCCAGACTTTATCTGTTCAGCTGGAGTTTTCCATGCAGGCATTTGCATGAGGCTGTTTTTTTCCTGTTTGTTTCTGTTGTTGTTGTTGTTGCTGTTGTTGCCATTGTTGCCGTTATTATTCCATTGTTTCTAAGCCCTTGGCCTTTCCTATGGTGAAAAATAAGTGAAATGCTCATGTGCTTCTGCTTCTTGGAGTACTTTTAGAGCTGGGGAAGGAAGAGGGAGGCTTCCTGCCTGAGAGACATGCCATGAAAGCATATGCCATTAAAAAGTCTGTTTTAAGTGATTTGCCTAGCATCACATTCTGTGGCAGAGGAAAATATACACTCCAACCACTAAATATAATGAAACAAACATAGAGTGCTACCCAAAAAGCTGAAATGGTAAGCAATTCTTAACCAGACAGTTTTTGAATGAACGTAGGAGGCAGAAGAAACAGAAATGGGTAAGTAAGTACAAGAAAAGGCTTTCCTATCGAAGGTTTTACTCAGTATAACTGAGTATAGTTTAATTGTAGGATCACTACTGCAAAATCTCTGCAAAATGCTGAAAACAAGTGAACAGTACACTCACAGTCCTGCAGGCTTTCAAATTGCTTTTTTCCTTTTAACAGCATTACCAATTTTGCATTTTCCATAAATGCTAAATGTATTCATTGTGTATATTTTGGCTATGTATGTCTAGCTACAGATGTATTCAAATGCTTGCAAAATAATATTTAGTTATACATGATTAATTTGCTGATTGCTGAAACATCTGAAAGTTTTGAGATAGTAGAACAGATGATTTAGACTCATTAAAACATGAGAAGTTACTGTAGGCCATTCTATTAATGAATCAAACTGAAACTATTGACATAACTGACACAGAGTTAATATAAGTTAGTATTAAAATATTTCTTTCTGGAGGAGTAATTTATCCATTATCTGCTATATATATCTATATATCTATATATCTATATATCTATATATATCATATGCATGGATTCAACACAAGAGCTGACGTCATGAAGAATTTAGGGAACGTGTCAGCGGTCAGGGAACACATTGACCCTCCAGGACCTGTTGATTTATAGCCTGCATTTAAAAGTGATGCTATAAAACTTCTCAGGAATCATTTCTTCTCCTGTGAATGCAGCTACTGTAATTTGAATATTTTTGTAAATAATGCAAGCAGATGCATTGCTTCTATTTTTGTAAAGAATATGGATGATTCAAATACAGTGTCTGAAAAACATCATTCCACTTTTGAAAAACTTTTATGAAGCCTTGCTAGGATAGTAATTCTTTCCTTGTTCTGTTAAAATACCACTCACCTTTGTAAATTTTTTTAAGCTTTGAGACTATTATAAATTAGGTAAAGCATATTGTGCTGCTGTTGCCACACTGATATATTTAAGGCAGTGTTGAAATAATATCTGACGGGGATTTTTCTTCTCTTTTGGACAGCGGTCTACAAAAATCTAGCATTGAAGAATTTGATTTGAGGAACTGAATAATTCTTGATTGTTCACAACTGAACACACTAAACAACATTTGCCTTCTATCACTTCACCATAACTTCCCCATGGAAGGAGGAATTCAGGTAAAGAAAAGGTTTTATTTCTTCTGATGTTATGTAGTCTAAAGACAATAAAAGCACTGTCTTTCAATTTGTATCGGAACTGGGGAACCCATTACCTTCACTGCAGCTCCCATTTTTGAATTCATTTTTCCCTCTCTGTTGGACAGAAAAAAAAATCAAGTTTTGGAACTTTTGGTTACATCATAGTTATGCAGATAAAAGCCACAGAGCAGGTGTACATATGTAGTCCATAAACAAACTGAAATGATACTGTAAAATGCAATGCAAACACTTCTAAAGCCAAAGGTGTCTTTTAAAGTATCTGTATAATATAAACTGAAAGGAAAAAGTTGTTGACCTCTATTACATCCTATGGCTATTAAATGGCATCAAAAAGGGGGTAAGCTGTTTAGGTATTTTGATTGTATTTATAAACTCATTTCAATTATTTTTCTGTTTAACTGTGAATTTTCTTCATTGAACTGATTTGTTTGAGAATGTTGTTGTTATGATTTTAAGTTACATCAGTCTTACTTTGGTCCTAACGATTTTTTTTTTCTGGGAATAATGGAATGAGTTTCATATCCACCAAAGTGCAGAGGAATCTAGAGATACTGTATATATACTCATCAGTAATGCACTTTTCTACGTTCTTAAGAGATCATACTCCCATAGGCAGTTACAATTAATTCAAAGCAACTGTAAAGTTAAACACACACACACACACACACACACACACAAAACCCTCTGTTTTCAGGGCTCTTGTCAAAATAGGTATGACCATTACAAATCAGAACTTGTGTATTTTATAGTAGTTAATAAGAATGCAGAACTGGCAAGTGAGCGAGCACATGTATTTACTATCAGGAAAAACCGCAATCAGGAAGTTCCCTTTAATTTGCTGATAGACTTATCTTGAGTTACTGGTTTAAGCTTATGTTTAGCTCAGGTCATGTGTCCTGGTGAACAGAAAACATCTTCTATTTAACATTATGTTGACTATACTGACTCTTAGAGTCAAGGAAAAACAGGAACAACTTTCACAAAACGTCTGTAATGGARGCAAATGCATCCATACATTTTTTCTGTTGACGTCGCAGGCAGTTTTGCCATTAACTTCAATGGTGGTGGAACAGGTTTCAATGCATATTTCACATGTGCGACTGAATCATGATCAATGTGTAAATGTAGCTGAGGGTTTGGTTCCACCCGAACACATATAGGAATTTTACTCAAGTGAATAATTCCATTTAATTGGGACCTCACATAAAGAAGCATTTTGGCCCTTATTTTGCCACTACAGATTCATTTATGCACAAGTATAATACAACAAAAGTATAAGTACAAAAGCAAATACTAATACATCTTGGAATATAATGTGGATTAACTGTTAAATTGCCATTGCTAAAATTAGTGGCTTTATGTTAAAAGTTGAATATTGTACAGTCTGCCATTTATTTCAACCCATGCAATTATGCAGCTTAAATTCTTCAGCCGTAACTGTATACCTGATTAGCTACAACCATGTCAGGAAATACATTAGTGATACAGCTGACTATATTTTGATGTTCTTTATGAAATAATACCTGTAATATTCACTTCATGATTCTGTGTTTGAAAATGTTTTAATGCTTTTTCACAATTCACATGAGCAATATAGCTGCAGTCCTGCAGTCTTTGAAGCACACACCAACCCAAAATGCAGAGTTTGCTTTCTGTGGTTTGCAAAGTTTTTGAGGGTACTTTATAATAGAGCAAGACTCACAGATAACCTCACCTCCTGAGGGTACTCTTATAACATCCCCTGGCAACTATTGTAGTGACTTAAATGGAGAAACATTATTAGGCCTGAGCAACATTGCATATTTTGAAGCATGAGGCCAGTATGGAGCAGTGGAAGAAAGCCAGTGATGCATTAAGAATTCAGTAATTCAAATGCAAAGGAAATTGGAAGTCTTCAGAGTGAGTCGCAGGAGTATTTGGTTCAGACCCTAAGATGACAACGTGAAGAGCATATAAGCTCTGTGGTAGTACTGCTACCTTTGCAGTTTGTAATCTAGCATCCCATGACCATCCACTCTCTACAGACTATCACTGCAGAGAAGACTGATTAAAAAAAACTGAATGCAAACACTCTATAGAATCAAAATTGTTAACAGACCGTGATTTCAAAGCAGGATATCATACTAGAAGATTATGGTAGTAATAATAATAATATAAATGCTAACAGATATTGTATTTTTCAAAGCACTCAAATTCCTGTTTGCATGACCATTGCAATATAATAATTTTATCAGTATATGCTGTATTTATGCATACAGAAGCATAAAATACTCATCTTAAAGCAATCAAACCAAAACACTCATCTTCAGAAAAGTTTGATTTGAATCTTTCGGTTTTATTACCACTGTACTATAGTGTAGGTTTTGCACTTTCACTAGCTTCAGTTTTTGCTTTGTACAAAGGTTTTTCTTTGTTAAACTTTGAATACCATGTGAAAATGAAGTACATGAAATAAATTTAGCCCTGAGTGGACTAATTAATTCCAGATAGTGCAGTAACTTGAGAGTATGTTTTCTAAGAAAAACAGTTTGTTAAATCACAATTACAGATATTTTAAAATTCAAGATTTTTGTGTAACCATATTTTGTGCCCCTTTCAAATTCCTTTGTTATCACAGCTCAAGCTGTAAAACTGTCTGCTTCTTCCACCTTTAGTATGACAACAGTCTCCACTCATATACAGGAAATTTAGAAATCCAATAAATCATGTTTTAAGAAGACAAATTATTGAAAATCTAAAGGTTTCGAGATATAGTAGGCTCTTATTTAATAATGTTAAAGAGTCAAAGCTGAATACAAAACCAATCTTTAATTCTGTTTGCGCAGCAATTCTACAAGTGTATTTTGAATAAAGCAAGCCATTTTTTAAATATACTTTCTTATGCAGTTTTAACATGAACAAATGCTAAAACACCTAATTAAATGTTATGAGATCAAACTGTATTATATAAAGCAACATGATATAAACCTGCATTTTTCCCAAAAGAAAGAAAACAATCATATAAATAAGAAGAAATACTGTTTACCTTCCTTAGAAAATATTCCCTGAAGGCAGAGTAGATCTGGTTATAAAATGAAAAACAAAATTGAAGTGTACAACTCATACACATACAGGCAGCAGATACAGTTGTCTCCATGAAGAATGCCTATTTCTAGCCTTCTGTGCATATTTCTCACTTCTCCCCATTGTGATTATAATAGAAGGACTCAAACTATGCTTAAAATGCTATTCTGTAGCCTAGCTATCAGCACCAACATATTTCATAAATGCTACTTACTGTTCCAGAAGTCCGGCATTGTCCTATAGAGAATTTATGCCTCCAATCCAGGGATCTGTTACAACTGAGCAGATTGTGGCAAAGCACTGTGCCTGGCTTGTCAGCAAAAGTTGTTACTTTCAAAGATCAGCACATATTCACAAAGCATAATATCTTTACATTTGCATATGTGTAGGTATATACACATATATGTATATATACATACACACACTTACATAGAGAGTCACACTCTGTCTCTCACAATCACATACTAATTGCTGAACAAGGGAAAAATCTTGTTAGTGTCACACATCATCGTTTTTCTTGACCGTGGCTTTGCGTACCTTTGTCGTGTAGTACAACCAAGATCAGTGGTGCTAGAAAGCATTTCTACCTCAAACCCGAGTAATTATTCACATGAGGCGCAGAACTCGTATTGGCTTCCTCTGTGCGAGCGCTGCTACTGCTGTAGCAGTGCAGATTTCTCTATGCTGTTACTCATTTGCTGCAGCCTTTGTGCATGAGTATACGTTATAAACAAAACCATAATGACATCCAATACCCAGGAACTAAAGAAAAACATGGAGAATCAATCACATCCTACAGCAGGCACATAGATTGTCTCATTGCAAAAATGTTTAAACAGGAGATGGATTTTTCTGTGCTGTCAAAGTTAAAGGTACCAAAAGGAAGCATGTACTAAGGCATTTTTGTTCCACTGTGATATTGATCCAATGCCAGACGTTGTGAAACACAATGGGCACACAGTCAGCCTTGGTAAATTAGAGATCATTTGATGGTATTCTATTGTTGCTATTGTAATCACAGTAATTTTCACTGGTAATGGTGCTTCGTGATGAAGTGCGGTTCTCACAGGATAATTGTGAAAGGTATCGAAAGATTCAGGGTGTAGCATCTGGTTTTAAAAGCTCTTCAGATTCAGACTGGCATTTTACTTTATCTTGAAAATTTATTAGAGATTCAGATCATGCCGGTTTAAATGGAAAGGTGAAAGCAGGGTAATTTCAATCTATGAATTATTCAGATTCAGACTGGTGAAATTGCCATCCATGAACTGATTCTCTGACAGTCTCTTTTGCAGAACCTCCATTACGCTTGTCATTTTTATTTCTTTATCTACAATCTCTTTCTCAGTTACTGAGCTTGTCCCTTAGGGCTGTGCTTCACAAACCAAGTATTTCAAATTGGCAATAACCTAAATGTGTTGCTGTCTCAAATCACAGTCTCCACAGGCTGTCTTTTCCAAGTCATTAAAAACCACATCCACGATGGTGTCTGTTAGGCTCTTCGAAAAGATGAATAGAAAAAAATAGAAAAGAAAAGAGAAGAGTGCGTCATCTCAAAGAAGAGCTATGTTCCCATAACAGTACAGAAAATAAAGTGATGCTTTATGCTTGTTCCTTTGTTGTCGGTGTAACCTGTTCTAGTTGCATAGCATCACGCAGAAAGAAACAACTGGTAAAGCAGGCTGACTTTGTGCCCTGATTTCCAGCAAGAGCAGATAAGGACTGCATTATAGGCAGGCTAATCCACACAGATATACACTCAGAGACCAAGCACAATTCATAGCTTCTTACAGGCAAGAAAAAAAGTAGTAGCAGTAGTAGCAGTAGTAGTAGTAGTAGTAGTTGTTGTAGTAATTGTAGTATTAGAAGAAGGAGAAGCAACTGGATAACAGAGTGTTTCATTCTCACAGGCTCCAACAGAAACAAATTGCAATCCCAGAGACTCTCCACTTGATGGCTGGTTGTGTCATTGCTAGTCGACTGCTGCCCTGTATCCAGAAGGACTAGGATTGATTTAGGTCAGAGAGTCTGGTTTCTTGTTTGAGCTTTGCTCTAACTGATGTAGGAAATTGCGGCAATCATCTGTTTTACCGATATATATGACCCTGGGACGCTGACCCAGCTTCAGCAGTGGAACGCCTGCAAAGGCCCCAGTCAAACACACAGTGGCAGGTACCATCTCCTTTGTCCTATTCCTGCAGGTTTATCATCGTGGCGTAAAAAAAACTCTTAGTACACAAAGTGGGAAACCAGCCGTTCTTCCTCAGAGGCAATTTGGGTACAGAGCTCCGAGCAGTCCCTGCTCAGCTGAAAATGCTGCCAGGCTGAAGCCAACACATCCAGGCTGTGTGTCTGTTCCTACACTAACACCAGCAAAATTTCCCTCATATAAAAAAGACGAGAATAAAAAATCTATGCTGCTTTGTGCCTGGTTCTTTGCGTCTGCTTTGCCGCACTGCGACTAGAAAACTGCAGCACTAAGAGCTCTGGCAGTTGCGATAATGTAGAAAGCAGCAGCTCTGTGACACAGCAGTCAGCTGACTTGCAGTGTTATCATTCAATGTCCTCTATAGAATAAGGCCAGTTTCTAAGGTAGCACCAGAAGGATGACCTTGCATACAAAAATTCAGCTAGAAAAAGTAGCATTGCTTATATACACCTGCAAGCGATTTTGGGGTGATATGTACCATTTACATCTTTTTCATCAGGAGCATGCAGGTCTGTAGCGGTGTCTTTTCCCTTCCTCCTTTCCTTCTTCTTTACAAAACAGAACTTGTCTTTTAGTGGGCAGGTTTCCTTCTATCATGCAATAATCAATGTGGTAATGTACAGTTAATGACAAAAGTTACTATTAATGACAGTAGTTAGGTAAATGAGTTAGAAAGTATTAGTCGCAAACCACATTTCTACAAGAGTTTTTCGGTTAAAAAAGTCCCCATGACTATGGACTTGCTCCAGGAGAGAGAAAATATTCAGGTGAAACACCTTTGAAAAGCAAGCCTCCATCGGCAAGAACACATTTCTGAGTTCACATCTTGGCATCTAACTACCTGGGCTGATTTTCATGGCGCTCAGTGGCTCCCAGCTAAATTCACTGAGAACATTTGGTTGCTCACGCCTCTGAAAGATCAGGCCACCTACTGAGGAGGAGAACCTAAAAGTTACTGCTGGCAAATATGGGAACTGATTGCAGGTCAGAGTCAGGGGGAGTCCAGTGCCTCACTGCCGCTTTGAGATTCCCTCGTGGCACTTCACACACTCTCTTGAAAAACTTCACCATGTGCCTATGTACTTAAATGATACCTAAGGCTAGTGCAGTTTCATCTGAAATTGCTACAAATCAGCTTGCCTGAAAGTTGATTTATACTACATGATCTGAAAGGATTTATACTACATGATCTAACATTACTCTTGGCCTAGGGCAGATCAGCTCCCACTGATCTCAGTGGAAGTGCCACGCTTGCTCAGGCCAGAGCTAAATTGGTCCTCACAGTTACTATGGTAGAAGGTGCATTTCAATGAGATATTCTGTAACTTCCTTATAAAGTACTAAACACACATAAAGCGTTAGCCTAAAAATTAGCAACGCTCAAGTCATCAAGCAATCATTTTACACTAAGCTCATATTCCTTGTAATAAGCATAATCACACTAAATTGCATCAGCATTAAAGTGGACATAATATAGAATTCTGTTATAAATTAGTGCTTTGCACCAAAATCCAAACAAACTATAAGAAAACTATAAAAATGGTAAAGGCTACATTGTATTTTTAAGCTGCAATACTGTTAGACGGTACAAAGAGTAGAGCACCCATGTGGGAACTGCATGCCCATTGCTATATTGCTTCAGGGAGAGAAATGTCTTTCTCATGTGTATCCAGTTAATGGACAGGTAATGTAGCTACAGTCTTGTCTCTTCCTTAATCATTTTTTATTAAATGCCCCAAAGGCTGCTATTCCTGTAATCAGCAAAATGAGCACAGAGGTCTAAAGGGGAGATTTCTGTGCTCTCTCCTTCCCTTTACAAACAAACAACCACACTCCTCAATTACCTGCTGTGCCTCCATAGTGCCATACACTTGTTATTCAAGAATATTTTTTCATTTGTTATTCTGAGAACTTTGATAGAAGCAAGGAAGGAGCGTGAAGTCTAGGCAGACTGAAGAAAGCCAAGGATGCTGTTTTTCCTGCTGTTATGGATTTGCTGGAGGACTAGTGGTTTCTTAATGGGTGCTAATGAACCTCCTGCAGTCTGTATTGGTTCTTTTCAGAAGCTTGCACCAGAAAATGAGGGTTTGCTTAGAGGCCCCAGATAAAAAAAAGTGATGGGGAGGGATGCTTTTTATATCTGGTCATGGTTCTCCTTTTTGGCTGAGCTACTGGGCTGAAATGACTCTCCTTTGTCTCCCTTTTGGCCCTCAGGAAAAGTTGGATGGCTGTTCTTCCAACAGGGGTCTTTAAATAACAGCTCTTCCCAAGCAAAAGCTGGGCTGTAGATGGCAGAAGATGCATTTCTGCCAACCGTTACAGGCTAGGAGGGAAGAGGGAAGGAAGGAGCATTTCCCTCTTCTTGCAGAACCACCACCACCTCTCTGGGGCCAGCTGCAGATATAGCAATCACAGACTGAAAAATTCTCCCAAGTTTTTTTCCTGTAATCCTGTTGTCTCTTTTGGGATAGGCAGATGTATTTTATTCCCCAAAAGCTCTTCGAGAGTGGAGTATATATCTTGCAATCTTTGCTGATGAAAGGGTGAAGGAAGCCAGCTGGCTCCAGCAGCAGTGCAAGGAGGGGGCAGGCCTGGGGGGGCGGGGGGGTCAGTGACGTATGAAGTGCAGGACTAGGCATATCCACTGACAAAAGTTCAATAACTTTCCTAAAACCTACTTTGGATTTTGGTTCTGATAGTGACTTTTCACTTTAGCTTTCTGGTGTTGACGAAGGATAATGCAATCTCCTCTAATGTGTAAAGAGCTTCTTTTCCACTCAGTAAACCCCCACCCCAGCCACCATGAACAAAATCCTAATTTGGTTTTCTCAGAGTATGCTGCGAAAGGTTCAAAGTTCAATGTTTTGATTAGTTCTTGGCTATGTATGCATATGCATATACTATATTACATTACATTATATTTAGGGTAGGAAAATAGACTTGGAAAATTTTGGGGAAAATAACTGAAATATTGAAAGTTTTACCTTGTTTACCACCCAATAACCCAGGGAACAGCAAAGATTAAAATTTTGCCTCTTTTCTCCCCCTCCCTTTTTTTTTTCTAAAATGAAAATTGCATCCAAGTCCATAAATATTATGCCAAGTTTTCACTGAACACAATTAGAAACAGCTTAAATATTAAACTGACAATTTAAGGGCCAATGATACCGAAGTGAAGTTCTCGCACAGACCCTTAACCACAGCACTGCCAACAGATACTGTATTGTAGCTGAATTTTAAGACATCACCAAATATATCCATGTAGTATGTGAAATTATGAACTCAAAACACTTTAGAAGTCCTTTGGATGTTGCATTCCTCCTTCCTAAGCGTGTTCAACTCCACATTCATTCAGCTGCTATTTTAAAATCTCTGTAGCACTGTGAATTTATAAGGCTGTTTTATGTTCTAGGCATTCTTTGTTATTTTCTGTTGGTTATGGTTTTTAGTCAATCTGTATACTTACATGCTAAATTTTTACTCTAGTAGTATCTATTTAAAATGGACCTTTTCAGTTTTTCTTTTTACTTCTCAGATCTTAAGTGAATCCAATTGCTTTTATCTTACTGATGGTATTCTGTAACCAAGTAACAGGGGAAATTTTTTTCCTGTCCCTTATTAGCTATCTTTTTATTCTTTCCCAATGGTAAACCTTGGATCTTCAGGTATTAAAAATAATATACACATATTATATAACATCTTCCCAACAGCTGGTTCTCTTAAGATTTCAGTGAAGTAGCATATTCACCTCCACCTCCTGCTCCCTGTATCTTCAATAATTTTTTTGTAAGTCAAGTCTAATGGGAGTAAAAAATCTAAAACTGTTATTCAACAGAATTTTCTAATGAACTGACTTTTCTAAAAATGTGAAAATGGTCTCATAATTAGTCCCTAAATACCCATAAAAATGGCATTATCAAGTGGGAATCAAACTTGAGATACAGAATCAAACTTCTACACGCTGCCCTTGGAAGACTAACAAGGGCTAATTAAAAATATAGCTCTTCTCACAGAAGTGAAAGAGAATCCTGTGTATTTCCCAATCCTGCTTCTGCAAATCCTTCCTGCCGAAACAGCTGAATCAGAACAAATTGCTGGTGTGCAAGTTACTTCAGCCATATGGTGAAAGAAAAAAAAAAAAAAGCTGTGTGCCTCCTCAGATATGTAGCAAATAAGAACTACCTCCATGTGGTATGAGGTTTTACACATTTATAGCTAATGTGGAGACCTAGATGTGAAATCAGGGGCATGATGTGAATTTGTGACTCTCCCTCTGGGACTTTGGGTTCATAAACTAATGAAAAGATTATATTAATCCAATTATACCTATATATATGCACATATATATATATATATATATGCATGTGTGTGCGTGTGTGCGCATGCTGATTATTATGCTATGAATAAATTTTTCCATTCAAGTAATTAAAATATAAGCAAAACAAACTGTGAAAAATAAAACAAAATGCTGATGTACATAAACCACTAACAGTACCAGAGAAATTTTTGATCCAAAGCATGAGAGGATCATGGTGTGAGTTTGGTGAATAGAAAGTGACAGGAATGTCAGTAAAGGACAGGCAGAAAAGAGACATCTTTTTGTCCATGCCATGTCACTGATGTCAGTCACTAATGATCTCCTTGACATGTTGAGTACACAGCTCAGAATGTATCAACATTGACTCCTTTTTTATCATTGTTAATGGAAGTCAGCTTAAACTTTCTGTAATAGAAATCAGGGCTTGTGCAAAAAGATGGATGTGTGTCCTGAGGAACATTACATTTACATGTTTGACCTTATTTGGATGTGGCATTTGATAAATCTGGGATAATTAATCATGGAATAATCTATGAGATTATCCATTTGGGGCCTCTGTTTTTTCAGCTTTTGTTTGTGCTTCAGCTGGTATTTCTGTTTGCTAAGAAAGACTGCAGTGGTGCCAGGGATGTATGAAGAAACAATCCTGGAGAGAAATAAAAAGCAAAAAAAAAAGGCATAAAGTAGGGGAACCTCTATAAAAGGACAAAACTGAGTGAGTACCCTGAATGTATTGGCCAAATGCAGCTGTCTGCAGATGAAAAGCCATCAGTCTGCTACAGCCCACCCAGAAACCTGAAATTCTCCCCAAACTTGCAGGACTCTAATCCTCTAATAAAAAATTCACACCTATATCCAGAACCTCAAGCTCAATGTTTACATGGCTGTACATTTTTGTGTGTGCTTGATATATAATGATTTTATTTAAAAATGCCTTGCTCCTAATAGATACAGTTTCAACTATCAGTATTGCTTACAATTAGAATATAGGTCCAATTTATTCATTTAAACCATTAAAATACACCCAGCTAAAAATAAAAATTGGAATTAAAATCACAAATAGAAACAAGCATGCAGGGAAGTGCCAAAGTGAATGCAATCAGTTTCAGATTTAAAACAGCTCAGTTCCCTTGCAGTCTCCACTACTGGGTGGTCATGGACTCATGGCTGTTACTAGTGGTTTTCTTCAGAGTCATTCCAGACTTCTGTTTTCACTCATTTAAGAATGGGAAGAAACAGAGGTATTAACTTAATTTTCTACACACTCTGCAATAAATTTCAAAATATATCTCTATGAAGCAGACTCCTGAAATCGTGGTGGAGCGTTCCTAGTCAGTGGAGCAGTGAGAGCCTGGAGGAGTCTTGCAGTCAAGAGAGTTAGGGCTAAAAACCCTATTATCCTTTAAGGTGGAACTTGCTAACTTTCTGGAATATTTTCTTTATATATGCTATAAAGGCTGTGATGGAAGAACACTATGCCAAGGAAGTGATGCAGCTGAGTCACAGAGCAACCAGTCTGATGCCAAGGACCCAGTATGGACACTACATGAGTTTCTGGGGCTTTCCTCCATACTAGCGCTGGTCTGGCCCCATGGAAGTGGATGGATGTTAGGTGCACATCTCCCAGTTTGGTTTAATCCAAAAGGGATCTGGTCTGCATGCTTCCAACGGGCTCTGCAACGGGAACATAAGCAGTGTGAATGGGGACAACTGAAAGACTGGCTTCAAAAGTACCCTCTGCATCCAAGCTGAAATGCTAGTAGAGCCACAGACAAAAACTCCCTTCTAACCTTACTCAGGCAGTAAACAGTCGCTGAGGATCTGCTCTTCTGACTAATGCTCCCATGACAGCCCTCCCTGAAGTAAGCATTCATCAGTGGTGCTTCCACAACCAGCCCCTGTCTGATACAGTACTGCTTAATGCTGTACCCAAGAATGACAGCATCTGGGATTTTGTGTAAAATTAAAAAAAAAATCCTGTGTAGAAATACTCTGATAATGCTACATAACTAAATCATCAATTAGCATAATTATTTCCTTTTTTTTTTCCTGTTCCCATTAAGTTACTAAATAAGCACTTAAAAATCTGCTTTAGTTCCCCTCATTTTTAACTTGTGTGTTTCTTGCCTTTCCCTTCCTCCCATGGCAATGCTAGTGGCCACACTGGCCTGCTTCGCTTCCCAGTTCTCAGGCATGACTGCGCCTGGGTCTAACCTTCCTTAGCTAGAGGGGCCAGAGCTCGGCTCTGTGTGCCACCCAGCCAGGTGCGCTGATTTGGCAAGTCTCGGCTTGAAGCACCGCCGCCTTCTCCCCCGTGCACACAATGCATGGTTCAGGGGCTGAACGCTCTGTCTGGTACAGGATCAAAAGCATCATCTTGCTGCAGGGCAGCAAGGAGCTAATCCACATCTCCTCCGAGGAAAAGACCAAAGTGGGGAAAGGGAGGCATCCGGCAGGTCAGGCTGGGCTGCTGGCAAACTGGCCAGAGCCTCCGCTGCACACTCGGGGCTTCCTCCACCAGGGATAGCAGCTTGGCTTTCTTGACACTAAAATATGTATTTTAATGAGATTTAGCAGCCTTTTTCTGCAATAATCTTTCTGACATTCTAGAACAAGTAGAGCAATAAATCACAGCGTAAGGCAGGTTTCATGTTTAGTCTGCTGGGATCATGTGAAACTGTGGCAACATAGTCACTTAGCTAGAATTAACCAAATCACTAGTTCATTTGCTCGCTTAATGGCATTTTACATGCAGAGTTATAATTTGTTTTACTATCGAACCATAAGAGTACTCACAGTTGTATACCACTCCTACTACATACAGACAGCATAGTTCACTCTATAGAATAAAGTCCTATTACTCAAAATGAATAAGGTCATTAAAACTCATCCCAGTGTATCTGCTGGAGGTAACTACTTTCATTTAATTTTTAAATCTCATATGCTTAAAGAGTAAGGAATGAGAAGGTGGTGTGCATAAGCTTCAGTATAAAAAGAATAAACATTTTCACAGCACTCAAGCAAACCTACTTTAAACAGAGGTCAAACAATTACCAATATAAATATTTACTGGGGTGTAGTGCCATGCAGAGCTGAAAGACAGCTTTAATGCACTGAATACTCAAGGGAAGTCATGCAGGTCTTGCACCCATGTGAAAAGAGAGTGTGCAAAAATTGGATGTTTTGCCAGCTCAGGGAAGCATTTTGCTTTACAGGTCACAATTACGCCTTAATAAGTACGTGGCAGTTATCGTGTATACAGAACAAATACATGCCTAGCAAACTACATTCTAATTGCACTTGAGACAACCATGTAACTTCAAATGTAACTGTCATGTTTTGTGCAATTTTCATATCTATTGATACAGTAACTTAGAAGAAATGCACAACTAAACTATTATAATCCTTAAAGGCAAATTATTTTGGCGTAAGTGTACCAGAAGGTAATTTCTAGGGGATCATTTTCCATATCTGTACATGGCTTTTTGATATGCCCATCACACACATTTCATAGGTAACAGTGCACAAACGCAAACAAGTGCAAGCAGGAGCGCGCAGAGCGCTGGAGCCTGCTGTGCAGATAAGGACCATGTACCCCATGACCCCCACTCTCTATTCATCCTTAATCCAGGAACTTTCCACCTTTTCTTTTCAGGGGAAAAAAAAAAAAAACACATTTGCATTTCATACCGAGACACAACTGCAAGCAGGCAAACACGCCACTCTACGTGCAGGACAAACTGCTGCCTGCTAGGACTGGGAGCATGCACACGTGAAAATACCACTCCAGGCTTACCCAGTTTCTCATGCTTTGTTTTTCATAGGCATCTGCTGTTGGGAAACAGGAAATTGTGCTCGATGGACTCTCACCCACTCAGAGGAACTCTAACGCAATCAAATTAAGTACGTAGCAAGCACACATCAGTTAGCAGATGTACATTTAAACCCACAGCTCTCTCACAAGCCATATTAAAGTGCTTCACAGTCACACATAGCTTATGGCCACCGTTGCTCTCAACTTCCAGCATTGTTCTGTTTAATGGCTTCTGTAGTTTTCTGCGCCCCTTCCAAATTAATTGTTTCTCCTTCTAGCTATGTAAAATATAGCTAATCCAAAAAGAAAAAAAAAAGAAAAAGAAGAAGAAAGGTCAGATCTCTTTTTGAGAGAAATAAAAATGTACTATTCTCTTCTGAGACCTGAAATGAATGCTAGTGGTGGTCTTTTTCCTTTGATTTAACCAGACCGGCATTTTATGTGCAGTATTTCTGCTCCACAGTCTGAGGATGGGAACAGTGTTCCTGTGTATCTTTAACATCATAGAAAATACAGGGTATCTCTGATCTTATCAGAAACTATAAGGTGCTGTTATGCTAAACAGCAATATAATGAATGATTTTTTTAAAAAAATCCGTAAATGAAGCTCAACCAGTTCTTCTGGTTGAGCTCTTAGATGAAGTTAATGTTCATTTTGAATTTATCCCCTTTTTCTTTCTGAAATAGTTTAAGGACTGAATTAAATTGCCTCAAAACTAACAGAAGCCCTAATTTATGAATTTTTAAAAAATCAAGAGAAGTGTGTTCTTCTTTATATTCATGTTTCATTTTAAACATGTTTAAACACATACTTAAAATGATATGTGTTAAAACATTCTGAGCTGAAGTTTTTCTGATTTATGTTAACCATTTTCCAGAAAGTTCATTCCCTTTTCTCCATCTCATTATTCATAAACCACGTGATCTTGTTTCTGGTATCAATGGATTAATTTCATTTCATAATGTCTGAAATAGAACAGTCACAGCTGAGGCCCCAATTCTGCATAGGCTAGCACATGTGCATAAATCAAATATCCTCTGAGGTGCAGGGGTTGCTGTGTACGGAATTCTCATAAATGTAAAATTTTGAGCATTTGAAAACTGAGTGGATTTTTGTTTTTCCAGTTTGATCTTCCTAGCACTATGGGTCTCAGCTGCTTGGTCAGTGAGTTTGCTGCAGGGTTATTATTTATTTAATAATAAGCCTAAGAAATTGACTGTGTCATATTTGTAGATCAAAGTTCTAGATTTGCAATACAATGTAATATAATATGCATCAGTGAAAGTATAAACAAAATCATGTATATTTACTATATTATGAAATGAATCTTAATCTGTATAAAAAATAAGTGATACCAATACTTATGAATGAACAACTCTTTTCCTACTGTGAGATACTGCTTTGGTTAATTTTAATTTTGCAAAACTTAAAACTGTGTAGGCTGAAATTTTCCATGGCACACATGTAGCTAAGGCTTGGAATTTATTGAAAAGTTTTGGCTGACCCTATTTTGATATTGTGACCAAGGAAAACCATGTCTTGTCCACATTAACACCACAACCACATCTTATAGTTCTTCTGGGAAGCTGCTTTGTTGAAGCAAGGGTTGGAAATCTGATAACCCAAAGAAGTGCTGCTTGGCATCTTCATGAAAATTTGCCATAATGTGACTGAGTTATGAATTTCTGAAATACTCAAGTTCATGTATGCTGGGGGTTTAAGGTCTGCCTGTCAAAGTTTTGGAAGATTAGGATCTGCCAACCAGCCTTTGCTTGTTCCACCTCCAGAGTGACTGATGGTGTTTCATCCCCTTGCAGCTTGTGGTATGTGGCTGGACAATGCACACGACTTGCCTAGGACACACGCTCCAGCCCGGGGCTACAGCGTTTCCCTGTACTTGCACTTTCTGACTGTCAAAGGCTGCTGCAAAGCCAAGCGTAGAGGCTCGCTGTCTGACAAGAGAAAATCTTTTTTTCTTATGTAATAAAAATACATATTTTAGGTAAATACGAGCAAGAAGTATTTTTACAGAGTGCCAAGATTAATGCTAAAATATATGAAATGCTCTACTAATATAATCTAAAGACTGCTGGGCAGATATTTTAAATTATATTTTAAATAATCTTGCTTTCTCCACATAATTTCACTGTATACAACTTTGGATTTAATACTGACTTCTGATTTTGCTCATGGTTATTTTATATCCATTTATTCTCGTGATAAACCTATTCTTTAGCTTAACTGTTTTAAAGCTGTTTTCCCTATTTGCTGTTTATTGTAATCAGGCAGAAATCAAATACCCTCTCAACCTTTAGTCTTCTGAACTAAAGAATGTTTTTTAGCCTCTTTACATTCATTAGGTTTTTTCCCCTCCCTCTTCTCTACACCTATACTAGTTTGAATTCATCTTTCCTGAAAATGAATGACTAGTATCCCAGGGTCACTAGTATCTTAGCAGAGCCTTGTATAATGGTATTAACAGGTTCCACAACCTTTACTGAAAAAATCTAAATTGATCTTAGAATCATTATGACTTTATGAAATTATGAAATTTATGATGTGCTGTGGCTGCATCACCTTGATGGTTTATCATCTTCCTGTGACAGACTTGTATGTCCAGACTGTTCACTCTGCCTGTGCCATTTCTAACCAATGAACCCTTATCCCACAGTAAAATTATTATCATAGCCTGTAAAAGCTTGGACTTGCACTCTGTACTTCCTTATCCCATTTCTCCTGCTGCATTCACAAGGCAATACAGTTCTTCCTGGGTGTAATCCCAATCCTCCTCTGCATTAGCAGTGCCTCAGCAGTGTTGTGTTATCAACAGATTTCCTCAATACTCTTCCAAATCATTAATGAAAGTACTAAATAAAAACGTCAAGACCAATCCTTGCACAACTTCACTTCTTGCTTCACTCCAGCCCAAACCTTCCCTTTTCAGCACAGCCCGTAGCTGATCTCTCTGATCCCATTCCTCCCCAACCTCACGAGCATTATGCCAATTTCCATCTTCTCCAGTTTAATTAGTAATTTCCCATGTGGCACCATATCAAATACTTAACTGACCTCTCAATACTTCTCTTTTCTAGAGAATCATTATCTTATCTAATACAGCTGTTGAGTTAGTCAGCCACAATACACCTTTTGTAAACTAAGAGTGCTTTTGCCCCATTTACCATTGATTTCCATCTGTATATGACACTGCCCGAACTGATGCAGCCTGAAGTAATTTCCTTTTAATGTTCTGATCTAATTTAGTTTGGAAAACTTTTTGTTATTATGAACAGTACCAAAAATACCAGTGATAATAACTGTCCCTTCAGAATATCAAAAGTTCAGCCCTGTAAGTGGAAAATAGAAGGTCCTTTCCTGGCTTCGTTGACTTGTCTTACCTTCTCCCTGCAGGAGCCTATTTCCAGCAGAGGACTCCTGCTGACAACATGAAGTCCGAAGTGCAGAGCCCAAACAGAAGAGTCCATACGATGAGATACCTGTGACATCTGCTACATTTTGCAGAGCAGTAAGAGCCACATTTTATTTTACACATTATCTTGGGCCCAGATGGTGCAGAGTGTGGGGGGGAATGGTCTCTCTCAAACTCTTTTGCCCTGAATGGAAAGTGAAGTTGCTGCATCCTTCAAACGGCAAGGCTGACTTCTCTCCTCAGGCCCACAGTTAACGCTAATGTTTAATTTCATGCTCATTCACCTCTGACTGGCACCTGAGACTTGTAACATTCTTGTTAAGGTTCAAAATCTAGGTACCTCTTAATAGAGTAGGAAGTGTTTTGTTACCACTCCCCGTAAACCAGACCCCAAAACAAGGGAGTAAATAAAAGCCTCAGAAGTTTACCTCTCAAATTTAAATGCTGTACTTCAGCAAAATGGTCCTTAATGGAAAATAAAATTCTGTGCAAGTAAAAAAGTCAGTTCATGTTTACTTGCTACTAAAGTCTGCCAGAACATGCATTTAGTAATCTGTTCTGGGCTGGGTACTTTCACCTGTAGACTTTCAGGGACAGTTCTTACCAGGATGTCTGAATGGCCAATATTAAAATATTAAAATAATGGTGCGATTAGTCGTCAAAAAACAAAATCAGTCTGATTCCATTTAAAGTTTTAAACTAAAGAATTTGTAGAAAGCCTGCAAAGTGACTGGAGAAGATTACTGAATCCAGGTCCCAGAAATCCTGGGCAAGAAAAAAGATACTTCTGAACTGATGAACTCCCAGGGCTAAAACATCCCCAGGTTCCTGCAGTAAAGAAACAAAAGCCAAAACGCACATGGCACAGGAAGAGCCAGGCGAGCTCAAGGTCACTGCTACAGTAGAGCAGAGTGCCTGTTGCATGGATTGACCAGATGATACTAGGCGTTGGACCTTGCTCTGTACTACAGAAGGCAAAAGCAAAACAAAACACTCCCTAGAGAATACCTCAGATTATGTAGTCTTATAAAGTATAGGCTCACATTAGAAAGTTGCCCAGATTCAAGTAGTAAAAGAACATGGATGATATCTAATTTAGTACCTAAGTGTTTGTATTGCATGCAGAACCCACGTGGGGAGGAGGAGAGCAGCACTTCTCTCCAAAGCTACACCCATTTCCAATCTTCTCTTGACTGTATTTCTAAAGAGAATTTTATAATTTCTGCTATGCCTAAGACTAAATCTTTCTTCAATAGATTTTTTTGTGCCTAAATCCTCAGACTCTGCAATCAAAAACAAAGATATAATAAGCATGTGCATAGGATCCTAATGCCCAGAGACCTGTGAGGGCATCTGAATCTCAGCATTTGCCTAGCAAACAACCAAAAGGTTCTTGCTCTCCATGTTCTGGGAGAAAAAGGAAAAAGTGAAACTATGAACCGAGTGTAAAAGATGCTGGGATGCGTGCCTGAGTCAGTAAGCGGAAGTCATGAAAATCAGGAGACCCTAAAAATCTCATCATGACTCCACCAGATAAGAACTGGCTCCCCAGGGGGGAATTAACTGGTTGGGTGTCATAGCTCTCCTTTACTCTTGTGGTTGGTTTCCCTTTGGTTAATGAACCTCTGGTGACCTGCCTTTTTTCCTCAGGCATACAGCTTCGCAGCATCACCTGGGCAGGGACCGGCAATATCTCCTAAACGTCCTCCTGCCATGGCCCCAAAACAGGACGCTGCTCATATGCTTCCTTCTTCTCTGCTTTGATCAGCAGTAAAAGTGTTAACAGTATCAACAGTGAAATCACACCAACATGCAGCAAAGATAGATAGCGCTGGAGATAAAAAAGGTGTGTTCTAGCCCTCACTACTGATAAAAGTAGACTTCACTGAAAAGAAGTTTCAGACTTTTTCACCCAGCCTTTTAGAGCTTCTTTTAAAATCCTGAGGATTATAACCTGTTTGGGGGTTGATTTTTTTTTTCTTTTTTATGGATAAAAATTCAGGGTCTTAAAACCAGGATGAAAGCTGCAAAAAGCACACAGTTCAGGCCCAGAGGCCAGTACTGTCCAGAATGATCAGCTGGGCCTCCGTAGGTTACTGTGGCCACAATACAAATGTGCATAATGAAAAAATGGCCCTGTTAAAAAATTATTATTGGCAGTAATTGCAGTTTAAAGTTTATTTTAAGTGTTTCTTTTATTCTACAGGTCATCGGAAAAAAAAACTTTAAAACTCCACGAGCCAGACGGCCATTCACAAGGAGCAGAACTACTGGCATCTCTCCAGCCTGTCCGCCCGCCGCCCAGTGGGATAGGCAATGGCAGCGCCAGCCCTCCGATGCTTGCACCGCCGCCACCACCAGCCCTGGGGGGCTGGGGGCGATGGGCTGGGATGCTGATATGTCCGGATTTAAGGTTAGTTACCTTGCAAACTGAAGGCCTGGTTCTGCTGCATTGACCAAACACAGCAGACACTGTGGAAGTCAGTAAGCGTGTGCTGACTGCATCGTTCTCAGAGCAAAGTAGAGGTATAGGTGAGAGTTTGCTATACTGAAGCCACGAATGCGGTTATCATTTTTGCGGACACAGCCTAGCTATCGTCTAGCTAGCTCTGGTGTCAGTAATGGTACCGGTGTAACTGACTCAGCCTAACCACACAAGGGTTTCGGAATAGCCATTGCAGGCTTGCACTGAAGCCTGTGCAGACTGCTTATGAATCAAGACCCGAGCTCGTAACGCTAGCTCAAGTGCATCCCCAGCCCCATGTTGCAATGCAGACAATGACTGAACGCACTCAGTATGAAGTATAAAACACTACAGCAGGTAGGCAAGCATACATGCATTAGTATCTTCTGCATTAAAGTGGGATTAGCATGTTTAACCACGCATAAGTAGTGAACTATTCAGATATTCAACCTCTGAAAGTAAAGTTCAGACTTAGCAAGTAAACCAGGTAATGCAGTAGCTTCACCTCCCAAGAACAAAAGCTTCTTAAGCTGGAAGCTTAAAAATGACTATTATTGTCTTATTTGCCTAATTATATGTGCATACATTTTGCAATGTATTAATCAGTTCAGATAATCCTGTCTCCAGCCTCAGTGACAGAGAAGAGTGACTGGTGTAGAAAGATCCTGGCTGAAAAGATTTTAGCATTATGTCCACCAATCAGTGTGAGGCCCTGGAGGAGTCTTCCCATCTACTACGATATGGTGAGGAATAAGAGGAAGCATGAGCACCAGACCCTTCAAAGGCAGGCCAGATCAGAAAGGAGGATTACGCTTTTGTGCAAAATATTGGCATGCCTCCACTCATTATTTATATTAAATTACAAAATATTTTAAAGCCTTCAGCTTAGATGTTCAGTCTAAGAACAACTACTAATAGGCTTTTCAAACAAAGATCTTATTTGTAAATGTTTTATACAGCAATGCAAACATAGTGTTAGGATTAAGTACCAGAGATCAACAAAAATGCTTTAAAAAATGAGAATGTAATTTGGAATAGAAACTCAGAGGGAATTCCAATCTATTTGAATAAAGCGCGTGCAGAGAAAGATGCTAATCTGAACAGGCAAATCATTGCCTGCAATATTTGCTCAGCTCCATTAAATTTATACATTTAACAGTTGGGAATTATTAGACATACATTCTGCTCCATGTCAATGATAAGACATTGCACTTTTAAGACCATAATCAGCATCAGAGCCTGTGAGATTCTTTTCTCTTTATTTCTCTTTTTGTCAATCACTTATACAGACAACTGCATTATTTCTGAGAACTTGTTTATAACTTGCTTATAAACATATTAACATGTGAAAATTGCTGCACTCTTTATTATTAAAAGTGCTTTGGTTAGAAAGAGCAGATTTAGAGATTAGGTATAAGCAAAACATGTAAGATGCATAAGCACRTAAGTTATGCAGAGATCATAACTGCATTACTCTTTATCTAACAGTAAAGTGGCCTTATTAAGTGAACACAAAAAAATGACACAACTGGGACTATCATTCCATATCAAAAAAATGGAAAATACATTTATTTTAAATGGGCTGTTAAATTTTATACCAGAGCAATACTGGAGACCTTTGGAGGTTATTTTGTTAATTTGCTGCTGTATATATACCTATACATCCCACTGTCTACAGTGTGAGCTATAAAGCTAAGAACAGAATTCAGTCCTTATTTTTTTAAGACTACTGTTTGAAGTTCAGTTTATACAGACTGTGATTGTTTATTTGGAAGGATTGATAGGCAAATCCACTACATGACTTGATGGATACTAAATAGGCAAAACTGAGCCCTCATCAATAATAGATCATACTTAAATAAATATATATATATACTTGACAACTAACTCGTATTCTACTTCAGAATATTAGAAACCCAGAGAGCAAATATTTTAAAGATTTCAAATCCATAGGGGGAAGAAATAGATCAAATGAAAAACCTTTACAAAAATGGATTCTCAGTCTTCTCATTTTCTTCCTCAGTGGCACAAATTAATAACAAAAAATCCACACACAAAAATTAAATGTAATTTCAACAGCTAGGACAGTTTACAAATCACTTCTGTAGCCCTGAAGCAGGATAAAAGGAAATAAATATACTTCATGGTTAGTAACCTATTAACTGACTCCAACTGTTGCAGCTGCGAATAAAACAAATGCATGATAAGATTAGATATGTTGATTGCACCTGGCCATCTGTAGATTGCTACTTAACATAAGAATCACATGCTTTATACTAGACACTGTGATAAATGCAGAGTAACTGTTTTTTTTCTCCTTTAGTAAATAACAGAGGAATTAATAAAGAAAAACTTGCATGCAGCTGATTTGTTTTTTCTAGTTCGCACAAAGTTTGCCCTGGTATTTCCCTGCTTTACAGGAGGGAAGGACTAAGTTGAATAAACACGACTATGTCTCACCAGTACAGACTGAACAACTCATCTGAATATGTTCGTTTCAGATAAAGAGAGAGACAATAAGCACCTCATAATGAAATTGCCTTCAGGACTCTGAAGCCCTTGCCAGCCTTTCTACAATTTTAAATAAAAACACGTTAGAAATATAAGTTGCCAATCAACAGTTACAGTGGTCACTTTTTTTTTCTCTCAAGGGAATCATTAACAGTTCCTGAGTAACAGCCCCCTTTATTTTTACACTGGGAAAACCACAGAATCAGGCGACTCTTCAAAACCAGAAGCGACATGGCACCTGCTCCCTGTTCGCGTGCTGCCTGGGCTACCTGCGAGCGGGCGCAGCATTGTCAAAAAATGTTGGAGATGGAGGGTCGCCCTGAAGAGCAGCACAGTCCCACATGGGCTCAGGCCAACACGTGCAAAACTTCCAGCAGCGCCTTCGCAGGGGCTTTCCACTTACTGGCTTGCAAGGGTTTGGGAGAGGGCAGGGAGCAAATCCCCCCAAAAAGCAGCAGCAGCTTCCTCCGCTGAAGTCTCCCTCTTGCAGAGGTGGCATCTCGGTCAAAAAAGACGCATGAAGCCGGTGAGGGTCGGGAAGGTCCCAGCAGCAGGTCTGTGGAGGAGGTGACCTCCACCAGAGGGGATGAGCAGGAGGTGACTGGCTGCTTGGGCTTGCTCGCCACAGCCTAGGTATCCTCGCTGCAGCTGGAAGGAAGGTTTGTTTCCCTTCTTTATCAGGGGAAGATGTAACTCAGCCCTTCTGCCCGAGAGCCATCTGAAGGATGACCAGATCTAGGCAGACCTTCCAAATCTGTAACCTGGCTGCACGCTCACAGGTGGATTTGAACAATTGAAAACCAGAATGGTAAATAAGAAACCTTCTGAATATAGTCATTGGATTTTTTTTTTATTTCAACTAGATACTATACAGTACTGTATTAAATAAATTTGAAAAACTGCTGTACCATCTTGCTGAAAATATAGCTGTGTGTTATAATCCATCATTGTTACAAAATGACAGTAGCATTCAGTTATGCAAGTCTCTCATTTAAGTATTTGCATTTCACATGCAGCCACCGTTTAAATATGCATGCAATATTACAGTCCTCATTAAATAATGAATTTCACTACTGATGTCAATATATGCTTAATATAGTGCTATTGCCCTATGTTCCAAAACAAGAACAATAACAGGCAAAAAAAAATGTAAATTTAAACAAATGTCTGAGCTGAACACTCACCATGTCTGGGAGATAGTTGGCTGTCATAAGTACTTTCATGGCTATATTTGCTTAGAAATTTGTGAACAGTCCAAACAACAATTAGACATCAGTTCTGCTCTCCTAATTTGCAATAATTTTGGCATCACATATATAGTTTTTCCAAGAAGCAGCATTAAGCCCTTGTCATTCTACCATTGACCTCAGGATGTACAGCAGGACACATTTTGAAAAATCAGTTACTGAACATACATATGAAGTGTATAAGTTTACAAAATATATCAGCATATATCTGCATATGAACAACACAGCTTCTTCCATTTATAGCAGTAAAGATGGTATTTTATTTTGGGGATAAGAAAATGGAAAAAAAAACAGAAATAGATTACTTGGCAAAGTTGAAGTGTTGAATGTTTTTTATCTTCATGAGTAGGTGGGCAATTTACCCGTTCACTTGCTACATGTGATTCTGTAGATGAAATCAATGAACTTCCCATATGTAAATTTTTGCAAGATTGGACTGAGAGCGAATTATCTGCTTAGTGAATTTTATTTCAACTTCCTTTGTCTAATTAAAAAGAAACTAGTGCAGAAGTTATATTAGAGCAACACGGAGACTGTGAGCAGAGAAGCAGAAAATTCAAGACATTAAAAGTTCTGGGCTGGTGAAGCTATGCAAAGGAGCCGAGCATCTCCTGCTGCCTGCCTTGCTGAGAGCTCCTCCAAAGAGGGGAGCTGCAAGCAGAGGGTCCGCAACTGAGAGGTGGGCTGCAAGGTTGGGAATAGGACAGCACATATCCGCACTGCAATCCATTCCCAGCTGCTACAAAAATACCTTGGAGAACTGGAACCATCCTGGAGTCAGAGCCGATGGGACACATAAATCAAGGACTAAAACCGAGACACCTGCTATTGCTTCTGGTACCTAAGCTAGCTCATTTGCAGCTAGCTCAGGTGTTTCTACACTGTATCACCATCTGCAGTGTGAATCTACGCCATAAAGCAAGTGTCTCCTCTGTGTATTTATATAGGAATTTGACATTTTTCCATCTTTTAGCTCTATAATCTAAATATTGTTATTTTCCCCAGTGGTCTCACCACTTGTGTTTGCCAATGAAAATCTTTTTTTCCTTGCATAAATACAGGAGGGGGAAATCATACACAAAATTTTGCTGTACAGTGTTTGTGTTATATGCTTATGCTTGTATTAGTGATATGCTGTGGTACCTCAGAGCTGTTTCCTGACAAAGTCTTACAAACCAAGGATGAGCATGTCTTACACTCTAAGGGTAAATCACAAGATTTAAAAGATACATTCAGTGTTGTATCTCGCTTACTTCCACCTCATGCAAAACGTTTACCCTGGGAACCACATCACTCCCGCAGCAGGTGTGGGCAAGGTGCGAGGAGGTGCTCTGTGTCCCCGGCAGACAGCTCACGCTGTACTTCCCCCGACTGTTGGAGCCCGCCTGTTGGCATTACTGCCAAAACGTGGAGTGGTTGCACCCCGTGTCTCCTGTCCCTCTTCCTCCCTCTTGTCCTTCCACATCAGTGTTTGCATAACCATGCAGCAAAGCAAATCAGGAAACTCATAGAGGTTAAAGAAAAAAAGAAAGTTATTTGCCTGTTTGGTGTCCATTTGGTGACCGTTTCCCCAGTGCAGTCTACTATGCAGCTGCACAAATACTGACTTACGCACAGAGGCGAGGGTGGCAGGAGGGCAGCCGTAACCAAAGTTGGGCAGGAGAAAGCAGGTCTCAGCCTCCAGTACGTGTATTCAGCTTTGAGTAATGAAGCACAGAGAATAAGAGTGTGAGGAAAACTGTAAGATCTGCTTTTAGAAGAGAACAAGTGCCTCCAAACCCCTATGCCGGGGCAGATGTGGGCAGAAGCTGGTCACTGCAGCCCCGAGGTGAAAACAGCCGGAGCATGGGTATGTTACAGCAACACCCACCCATCAGCGCTGCTACCTTCCACCTCTCCTCTTAGCAGTCCCTGCAGAGACCAGTTTCCCAGGATGAGCGCGTGAAGAAGTCTCAGTCTCATGGTGGAAACAGCTGCAATAAAGTCCGAGCAAAGTTGGTCTAAATGCAAACTTTTTGTATTATCCGGGTGACACTTTGGTTGTTAAGCCATTTTAGAGCATCTTGTCTGGTACCTAATTGCATAACTCCTTCACAGGGCTGGGAAGACGACTAGCTGAGTGAGCTATCCCACAGCCAGGCATTAAAATACTTCCCCCCCCCCCCTTTTGAATGGAAGGGAGATAAGAACAGGCTAACTGTGTGTGCATAGTCTTTCCTGAACACAAGAATATTCTCTAATATAGCAATAAGGCATGTACCTTAAATTTCAAACACAGCCCGGATAAACCAAACTAAATAGTAGTAGTTTAGTAGTTGTAGCAGTTTAAAAGATAATGTGAGTGCTTTGATTGTCAGGAGCACAACACTTCTCACATTTTCCAACTACTATTTTTATAATCCACAAAATGTATTATACATTGGCATCCTGTTACATAAATCAATAATTTTATAAAGCAGAATCAACTGTTCAGTGTTTTTAATTCATTGCTGATACCTAGTTAAGACACCAAGCTACTTTTATTGGTGAAAGGCAATATACAAACATTGGTGAACTGAGATTCTAAATTTTGCAATAATACATGGAAAATGCCTGATTTTTGTAATACTAAACAATGTAGAGCATTCTAGCTTCCTGATGTTCCATCCAGATAATTTGTTATTTCTGATAGCAATTAATCAAACTTAAATATAGACTCTATAAAGCAATGCAAATTCAGACATCCTGCCTCACTTAAGCACACCTGCACATTAAGATTAATCATATATACACTTCTTGAATGTGACAGCTAGATCAATATTTTATAGAAAGAGCAGGGTAGAACGCTACCATTTTTTTCTGATATTCTGTTCAAAAACCACAATTCTAAGAGAAAAAGCTTTTGCAAATATATTTATTTTTTGAAATAAATATACATATTTAATATTAAACCAGTCATTCTGCACAAGTAGCAGAGTATTCTGCACAGTAGCATAAGCAAGGTAGATTACCAAGATTATAGAATAAACAAACCCTGGCAAATACATAACGGTATCATTTAAACAATCTATTCAGAAAAGATACAAAAAAATCTACTTACTAACTGTACCACCACCACCATCATTAAGAGCAGTTATATGGAAAGAAACCATGAAGAAAGCCAGACTGTTGTATTTGTCCTGAGCACAAAGGGAAAAAAATGGTAAGAAAACTACTTTTCTCTCTCATTCATTTTACACTACAATGTATTTTGCCTCTTCCCACCACAACCTGCAGTTGCTCTTTTTAACTGCATCAGAAACACCAAATCAGAACAGTTAAGGGAAGAAAAATTTGTTTCACAGAAATTAATCCATTACTTCTGAAGACCATAGGGCTGAATAATGCTGCTTGAGTTTCTGACCACAGAAGTAATTTTATGACATCGGTTACTAAAAGCTGTATAAAGTAGATATGTCAGAAAATGCTAGGCCAATCTTAAGATCAATCTTAATGCCACGACATGGCTATTTTTATTCACAGCTATTTCCATGCTTCAGGAGCTACTAAAGTTCAAGACATTTAAAATAATCACAGTTATTAACTATACCATTTTGTTTTGACCAGAAAACGGTGTCTCTTCGGCGACAGGCTCTTCTGCTGGAGGCTCTGGGAAACACCTCCAGCAAGCCAATGTGGTAACACCGCCTCTGGCTTGGTGGCACTTTTCTTCTTCTGGTGAGTCAAAAGCCGGGTGTATCTTCCAAAGTGTCTGTGCCTCTGTCTATCCTGCCTTAGAGTACACAGACACCCCAAGCTGTCTGGAGGTTGGTGAAGGAATTCTGTTTGCACAGGATTGGATCCTGTGTATCGTCATCCATGAATAACCTGAAGCATTTACCAGAAAAGAAAATCATCCCAACTAAATCCTATGCAAGATGGGTTTTTTTAATGTAGTTACCTTGAATATATCCCTCAAGAAATGGTCTTGCAAGAAACAGGTTAACAAATACTAAGATGCTTAAATTTTAGAAAAACTTTTTTTCTATGTGCACAGCAGCTACTGTATGCTTCGTTTCGAGGCATACTAAGTATAAACAATCTTTTGTTTAACATAAGAAGCAGTTCATGCACTGAATTAAATGGCCACCAACACCCCACTAAATGATCTTAAAAAAAAAAACCAAATTTGATTCAATGCACAGTGGTTTTGTAGCTCCATCTTATCGATGATGCTCGAGTCTGGGTGACATCATTATATTGTGCAAGTGGGTGGAAATATTACTTCATTCTTGCTACTATGTGGGCTTTTTCTGAACTGTCTTCTTGCAGCTGTTCACTCGCCTGTCGAGACGACAGGAAAAGATGAGCTGAATGTTAAGAGAACAGGAGTGATGAGCATGTAGCAGAAGACAGGGGAAGGTGAGGGTGCGCAGGGAAGAAGAGCGCAAACGCATGGGAGGGAGCAGAAGGGACAGACCAGGGGAGCGTGTTCAAAAAGCCCAGCACCTCAAAGCAGCCCAGCATGTCTTCCCTAATCTCGCTGTAGGGAGAAAGTTGCCCGTCTCTCAGCGGGCTGGCAGGAGGCAACGATCAGCCACTGTTACCCTCCGCTGGCTCTCATCTACCTCTTCATGGCATAGCCTTAATAGCAGCCTTGTCTCATGAATATGCAATCTGCTAATACATATGCAACAGGCCAGTAATTCTTCTTCAACCTTATGGTTATGTTGCATTTTGCTTTGCAGAAAAAAAATCTGCCAAAAGGGCTTTAAAAATAAAGTAGAACCCTTTCTACTACGAAGCTGTTTTTAAAAATATTTAAGACACCTTATATGATTGGGAAGGTGTTGTGATTCTCCCCTCTATAAATACAATGCGTCTTCCAAGTTTCTCTTTTTTAACAGAGCTCTGGAACTCATGTTATTCTTAGAGAACAAGTTTAAACTTAGAAAGTCACCAAAGTAGATAAAGGATAGAAGGTATTACCATATTTCCATATTAAAAATCTCTGGAGAGGTGTTTCTGCCTTCCCAAACCAAACATTTCCATATAAGTGATTAATATCTGAATTAATATAAATATGTATATGCAAATGGCTTCTTACCTACTTATTGTATTAAATGACCTAGAAACATCTCATCATTCTCATAACGAGTACTGGGTATCTATATGAAAGCGTGTATTTAAGTAAAAAGTAAGTGAATATACATCTTTGAAGCAAATTGTACTGTACCGTTTTAGGCCAAAGACTTTCACTCTTAAGCATAGGTAAATAATGTCTTGTATAAAATACTTCCCAGTAATAAAAGTTCTTCTTAAGAAAGAAATCAGAGAGAGTTCAAAGTGTTTATGAATCATTTTGAATAAAGGCACTTTGTGAATTGGCGTGATGCAACCCTACAGTGGAATTTTCTTCTTGCGGACAGGATAAGGAGGGCCCACTTCAATGGCTCCGTTTACACCTCTGATCCTTAAGCACGCTCTTCTTTAATCATGAATGTACCCTATGAGCATGTTATTTTAAAAGGGGGGGGGGAAATCCCCTTCATCATAAGTACCTCACGAACAGCGTTTTCTTTGTATCAAAATAGGCAAGGGCAAGATGGTGGGAAAGGTGTTCTTTAACAAGGTACCTTTGGTCGAAAACTTGTTTCTGTCGTTTCTAGTTCATTTACAATTCAAGGAGGCTAAAAAAACACGTGGACACGCCTATTTAAAATCCAGCATAGAAGGTTATGGCAAAATCTATATTACAGAGGTGAATCGCAGTGGCAGGCAGAAATACACTCAGAAGCAATAAAGGTGTTTTAAGGAAAATAAACAAACAAACAAATAAATATATATATAATATTCTTTTTTTTTTAA
>NW_020450781.1:457035-460461 GCF_003343035.1 Apteryx rowi
GCAGGAGCCGCGCTACCCACCTGGCGCCTCTGCTGCGGCTCCGCGCCCGCGCAGCGCCCGGCGCGGCTGGGTTTCCGTGTGATGCCTCCAAGAGGGAGAAGTGCCGGTGTAGCAGCGTGGTTGGTGTGGGGGGAGGCTGCTCTCCCCAGAGCTCGCGATGGGTCGCTCCCAAATCACTGCTCGCAGCCAGCAGGGCTGGGGGTGTGGAAGGAGGTCGGCTGCAACGGTTGCAGTTAAATAAGCCCGGCCACTGATAATCCTCTCCTTAAGAAGGAGGAGAAATCTTCTGCACTGCTAAATCAGCGTGATCTTAAAAGACATTTTAACTGGTGGAGACTACAGTCCGGTTCTCTCTCTCTCTCTCTCTCTCTCTCTCTCTCTCWCACACACACACACACACACACCCCCCTTGAATCAATGCTTGTAGTTCCCAGTACTGCAAAAAATGTATCTAGGCTCCTTGTCTCTGAAAAACGCCTTGAAAACACTCTTGCTTTATGTGCAAGGCAAACTGTAGACTCCAGTTCTCGGCTATACACATCATAATTGCATTATTATTAGTGATGGCCTTAATTTCCCCTGTCAGTTTAATGAGATTTTTGGTCAGTTGCCAAGTGTTTAAGCAACGTACAGGTGAAAGTGCAGGTATTGACACTCTGAGAGCTCTTTTGTGGAAACCCACTGGCTTTCAGTTAGAAACGTGCAGCTGGGTGCTGCTGAGTAAAAGCACGGAAAAATAAAATCCCGGATTGGTTAGCGCCACGTTTTCCCACGTCTAGAAGAAGAGGCTCAGCGCTGCCACCTCGCGTCCCTTTCCTCACCTCCAGACTTAAAAAGCCTGCAGGAAATAGGATGAAGTTTCTATTCTTTTTAGTTGTAAAACGTGGAGATGTCTTGCCAATGCTCTTAAAACTGTCTTTCCGATGCAAGCTGAATGCTCACACTTTACACCTATGCTTTAAAAATGCACTTTCAATCCAGCTTTGGAGGCTTAGGGGTGGAAGCAATTAACTTCAGGGAAACAGCCAAGAAATTGTAATAAAATGCTTTTACAGAGTTTCACATCATATTCTTACAATTGCTTTATTAAACAGTTTTAAGTGGTGCTTTTGTAAATTTTGGAATTTTTCATTTGGGAAATAATATTCCTTTTCCATCCCATGTACACACTTTTTGAACCAGGATTAAATGACATGATCATTAAGGTAAAAATAAACTTGCATTGAGATAACCTTTATTCATGGTGGTCAAGACCTTGCACACTGTAACACAATTGAGTGAAAAATTTTCTCTAAGCAGTGTTTTCTATGTCTCTGTATATTGGTTTATTGGTTTTATTTGTGTATATTGGTTTAGTTTTTATTTGTTCTGCTTTAACCTGTCTTTAGAAACATGAGAATATTTTACTTGCCTTGCAGTTTAATCAAATTCATATACATATGTAAAATATGGTAGCTGGTCATTGAAATCCTTTTAGATACCCCTGCTAAAAGGCGGAGCAGCACAATTTGTTACTGGCTTCTTTTGGTCACAGTCTTTGAGAATGCTACACATAAATGCCAGTAGTGTAAATAAAACCAGTAGTACTTATGGCTCCAAAACCACTCTGAGTCTTGATTTCTATAGAAATGGGTGGTATATGAAGTAACAGATTTCACATTAGCTTTGGGAGGGGAAAAAAGAGTGCTGGAAGATTTACTATTTGCATAGTGTAAAGGGGTGAAATGCCACTGATGACACTGGATGTTGCCATTGTAAGAGAAAGCAGTATTTTATCCAATACTTAGAAAAGTTGAAAGAGGAAACACAATATACTAATTTTGCAAGGTAGTTTAGATTGTATTTTTGTAAATGCTCTCAGTAAAGCGAGTTACCTAGTGAGTGAGGTATTAGGAGTTCAGGATTTTTCTCAGCATTTCATGACTGTAATAGTTTGAGTCCAGTGTAGGACCTTAATATTGAAAGCTTGTACTCAAAGCAGCTGGAATCCCTGTTACAGGACCTACCACAGATTTTCTTGCAAAAACACGTAATTCATTTTTAGGCCACTCTCAGAAATTTCAGGTGTTCCCAACCAGAATTGGTTTAAAAAGCATTTTTAACTGATGGGCTGTGGAAGCAAAATTTCACAGCTGCTTCACCTAATCACCTTTTTGGTGGTCAATGATGGAAGCGATATTTATTTGGGGAGCAGCACTGCTATATATTTCACGGCCTTACTACCCTTTTTCACTTGAGTGGTGGTTTTTTTTTTTGATGCTGCAGGGCCTTAAGGAGTGTTTCCCAACCCCTATCACTGCCGCGCTGTTGTCTTTTTTTTTTTTCACTCAGCATTTATCACCGCGGCCGGAAAACGAGGTTAAAAAGCGATCTTCTGCAACGCCCCCTGCGCCGGGTCACCGCGAGGGGCCCGGCGGGAGCGGCACCCGCGGGACGGCCCCCGCCGCCTGCTCGGTTCAAACTCTGCGGAGCGATGGTGCAGCTGCCGTGCTTGACGGGCAAGCGTGGAGGAGTGGTTTCCCTTCGGTGTTAGTGAGAGTGTGTGTGGGGGGGAGTGACCTCGGGAATCATTTCTGAGTAATTCCTTGCAATGCAAGTTTTGCACAATAATGCAAAAATATACATATATTATATATATTGCTGCCTGCAGTGCAGACATGGGCACACTTTTTTCCGCGGTGGCAGGTGCCGCCGGTCGTTCCCCGTCCCCGTGACCGACTTCCCACCCGCCGTCCCGCTTTTTCCGCCGGCCCTTTGGCCGGAACGGCCCCCTCCGCCGCGGGGGTCCCCTTCCCACCCGTCCCTCCGCTCGCCCCAAACCCCCCCACACGCGCGCGGAGGCTGCAGCTCCCGCCGGGCGCGCGCGCGCCCCCCGGGGGGGGGGCGGGGAGGCCCCGCCCAGGAGGGGGCGGGGCGGGCGGGGCGGGGCGGGGCGACCGGGCGCCCTCTTGGCCCTTTTAAAAAGTTCGCCCCGCCGCTGGGAATGAGGTCAGCGCTGGCGCTTCTCATTGCTTCGCGGCGGCCGCCAATCGGCGGGCGGCGGGCGGCGCTTGGCACGCGGACGCGTTGGATACAGCGCCCCATTGGCCGCGGCGCGGGCTGCGAAAGGATAAAGCGGCGCGGGGCGGGCGCGGGGTCCGCTCTAAGCTGCAGCCGGAGGAGCCGGGCGCGCGGGGCATCGCCCGGCGTGTGCGTGCGTCCCTCCCTCCTTCCCTCCCTCCCTCCCTGCGCGCCTCCGTGCGCGCGTGGGTGCCTGCCCGTGCCCGTGCTGGTGCCGTTGGCGGCGCGGCTCCGTGGGGCTCCGCGCGCGGCGGCGGCGGCCGCGGAGGACGGGGCTCGGCGCCGGGCTCGCCTGAGCGGCCGCTCTTCCAGCCGCGGAGATACACACTCATTAATGCACGAGCGGTTTTTCTTTTTGGGGGCTCT
>NW_020450781.1:461016-489822 GCF_003343035.1 Apteryx rowi
CGCGCCCTGCCCCGCGCCGAAGCGGCGCTGAGCCCCGGCGAGCCCGCCGCCGCCGCCGCGATGGTGCAGCAGACCAACACGGCGGAGAACACGGAGGCGCTGCTGGCCGCCGAGACCTCCGACTCCGGGGCCGGCATCGAGCTGGGCATCGCCTCCTCGCCCACGCCGGGCTCCACCGCCTCCACGGGCGGCAAGGCGGACGACCCGAGCTGGTGCAAGACGCCCAGCGGGCACATCAAGCGGCCCATGAACGCCTTCATGGTGTGGTCGCAGATCGAGCGGCGGAAGATCATGGAGCAGTCGCCCGACATGCACAACGCCGAGATCTCCAAGCGCCTGGGCAAGCGCTGGAAGCTGCTCAAGGACAGCGACAAGATCCCCTTCATCCGGGAGGCGGAGCGGCTGCGCCTCAAGCACATGGCGGACTACCCCGACTACAAGTACCGGCCCAGGAAGAAGGTGAAGTCGGGCAACAGCTCCGCCAAGCCCGGCGACAAGGCGGACAAGGCCGGCGGGGGCGGCGCCGGCGCGGGCGGCGGCGCGGCGCCCTCCAAGCCCGCCCCGAAGAAGGGCGGTGGCGGCGGCGGCCCCAAGCCCTCCCCCGCGGGCGCGGGCGGCGGCGCGGGCGGCCCCAAGCCCCACGGCAAGGCGGCGGCGGGCGGCAAGGCCGCCCCTTTCCCCGGCGAGCCGCCGGCCGCCCTGCTGCCCCCCGACCACCACGGGCTCTACAAGCCCCGCGGCGCGGCGGGCGGCGCGGCTGCGCCGTCGGGCCCCGGCAAGACGCTGGCGGAGAAGAAGCTGAAGCGGGTGTACATCTTCGGCAGCGGCCAGGCGGCCGCCGCCTCGGCTTCGGCCTCCCCCGGCGGCGCCGTGCCGGGCAGCACCACGCTGAGCAGCTCGGCGGAGGCCGGCGACCCGCTGAGCCTCTACGAGGAGGGCGGCGGCGCGGGGTGCCGGCCCGACGGGGACTGCAGCGGCGCCGCCTGCCCCTCGCCGCCCGGCTCCGGCTCGCCCTCGGACCACCGCAGCTACACCAGCCTGCGGGCCGCCTCGCCGGCCCCCTCGACGGCTCATTCCTCCTCCGCGTCCTCCCACTCCTCCTCCTCCTCCTCCGGCTCCTCTTCGTCGGACGACGAGTTTGAAGACGACCTCTTGGACCTGAACCCCAGCCCCGGGTTTGAGAGCATGTCCCTGGGCAGCTTCAGCTCCTCGGTGCTGGACCGGGACCTGGATTTTAACTTTGAGCCCGGCTCGGGCTCGCACTTTGAGTTCCCGGACTACTGCACGCCGGAGGTAAGTGAGATGATCTCGGGGGACTGGCTGGAGTCCAGCATTTCCAACCTGGTCTTCACCTACTGAGGCGAGCGTCGGGCCGAGCTCGAGGAGGCACAGCCGCGTTGTTGGGAGGACTCGCCCACCCCACCGGGGCTTTTTCGTTTCTTTTTCTGGGAAGGGGCCGGTGAGACTGCTTCCTGCGTTTGGGAGAGCGGCGGCGGCGAAGGGATCGCCCTCTCCGTGCAGAATAAACACGAGTCCCCATCCTCCGGCCGAAGACAGACCCGCACACACCCCCTTCCGAGAGACGAACCTCATGTTGTTGCTTTTTCAGAGACTGGCGGGAGTGAAACGCTATCTTTTCCCTCTTTTTTTTTCCTATTATTTTTTTCTCTTCCTGAAAAAAGAGACGGGGGGGGGGAACCACATACACCTCTGGGTTCTTTGTTATTGCCCACTTTATACGAAAGAGGAGGGGGAGTGATGCATTGTGCTGAGCGTACTGGATATCTTGAGTGTTTTACGCTTTCCTGGGAAAGAGAGATCAGAACTGCTTTAAAAATGAGGAAAGAAAAGAAAAAAAAAAACACCATCCAAGCCTTTGCAAGGTTCACGTTTCGGGGGAGAAATCCTGCCGCGGTTTCTTCCTGCAGGGAGAGGAGGCGAAGATGATGGGAGGAGGAGAGGGTGGATGGAGCTAGAAGCTGAACTGAGATCCTAGTTAAGCGGAGAAGAGCCAGACTTAATCATGAGAGCTGTCTTGGAAATACGATGGGGGAAGATAATAATAAACTGAAATGGATTTGCACGTACAGATGAGGTGGCGGCAGCGCTTTTCTCAGTCACCTTATGTTATATGTAGAGAGAAAAACAAAACCGAACTTCAAGAACACTGAAAACTTCTTTTGAAACAGAGACAGAATCAGAACAGTTTCTGTAACGATGTGGTACAGGGGAAATGGAGGGCGATTGCTTTTGCAAAAAACGAAAAGACAAAAAAAAGTCGTTTTTTTTCCTTCTTACTCAGAATCGTGATGGTGTTGGATTATTTCACTGGTGGGGTTTAATATAGCATGTTATCCTGTCTATCTTTTTAAGATTTCTGTAAGACTGTTGAACAGTTTAAAAAAATAGTGTTAGGATAATATAAAAGCAGATAGATGGCGCTATGTTTGATTCCTACAAAAATATCACCAGCTTTTTTTCATTCTTAACTCTTTAAAGGATTCAAACGCAACTCAAATCTGTGCTGGACTTTAAAAAAAATTCAGGACCAAATTTTTTCTCAGAGTATGTATGTGTTTGTTCCTTATAGCTGTAAATGAAAAGACTGTTTTTTCTCACCGATGCTCCATCCTCGTATTGCTTTTTTTCCTTGTAGATGTAATCGGATGCCATTTTATAAGTGGACGTATTTATACTGGCCAAACATTTTTGACTTGTATTTCTTTGTCCTTTTTTGGTAGTTCTCGTTGTTACCCGCACCATTTTTATGTCTCCTTCACTGAAGGGCTAGAGTTTTAACTTTTAATTTTTTATATTTAAATGTAGACTTTTGACACTTTTAAAAACAAAAAGAGAAGAGAGATGAAAACGTTTGATTATTTTCTCAGTGTATTTTTGTAAAAAATATATAAAGGGGGTGTAAATCGGTGTAAATCGCTGTTTGGATTTCCTGATTATAACAACAGGGCCGCTGGTTAGTATCTCACACACGTGTGCGCGCACACACACTCACACACAAATCAGCCCCTATTTTGTCCATGTTTACACTCCAATCTGCAGGCATCTTAAAGTGACAGCATCCCTCAGCCGCCGCCAGTGCCCGCTGTGCAGCCCCACTCGTTGCTGGGGGTGGGGGGCGGTCAGGGGAGGGGAGGGGGAAGGGAAAGACTAAAGCGTATATACACTGTATGCTACCGTTTCGGGGAGAAACGTATCCCGAAGTGAAGTAAAGCAACTGGTGCATTTACATAGAAGGGATCCTGTACCTTTAACTTGTAAACCACATCTTTTGCACTTTTTTTATAAGCAAAAACGTGCCGTTTAAACCACTGGATCTATCTAAATGCCGGTTTGAGTTCGCGACACTATGTACTGCGTTTTTCATTCTTGTATTTGACTATTTAATCCTTTCTACTTGTCGCTAAATATAATTGTTTTAGTCTCTTATGGCATGATGATAGCATATGTATTCAGGTTTATAGCTGTTGTGTTTAAGATGAAGAAAGTGAAAACATCTTTGTACATTTAAGTCTGTATTATAATAAGCAAAAAGAAGATTGTGTGTTTATGTATGTTAATATAACATGACAGGCACTAGGACGTCTGCCTAATGAGGTGGTTCCGTTAAGGGTTTAACTTTTTTTTTGTTCTTTTTGTTATTTTTTGGTCATCCATCCTGTGCAATATGCTGTGTAGATTTTTTTTTTTTTTTTTTTTTTTTTGTCTAACGATCACCCCACAACGCAACGTTGGGAAGGAAGAAGAAAAAAATCATGCCAGCTAACCATGTCTCAAGTTCACTGCCTGTCAGATTGTTGATATACCTTCTGTAAATAACCTTTTTTTTTTTTCTTCGGGAAGGAAATAAAATCAGCTGGAACTGAACCCTAAAACTTGACTGCTCTTGCCTTCATTGCCGCCAGGCTCCCTCTGCGCGGGTGCTCCCGCACGGCCGCGGCTCCGACGGGCGGGCGGCTGCGCGCCTTGGCCGCCGCGCTCGGGAAAGTTTCTCCTTCGGAAAAGCGCTTGGGGGGGGGCGGTGCCTGCGCGCTCTGGGCGCGGGTGCGGAGCGACCCCCGGCTCCCGGGGTTTGGCCTGTAATGCTGCCGGCGGCGCCGGGAAGAGCGCAGGAAGCGGCGATGTTGTGCAAGTCTGCGCAGGGGCGGGAGTTGTCTCGGGGCTCCCGGGGCCGCTGCAGCCGGAGGGCAGCGGGCCGAGCCTCTCCGCCCGGCGCAGCTCGCCGTGGGGGGGTGACTGGCGTTATTTTCCCCTTTCCGAGATTTTTTCTTTTCTTTCTTCCTTTGCGTTTTGCGTAAGACCCGCCAGAGCAAGGGAGCCTCGGACGTGGGGGACAGCCGCGGGGCCGCACAGCCCCCACCCCGGGTTCGCCGGGGCACCTTTAATTGCGCCTTTCTGATGCAAAACCTTCGCAAGTAGGCGGCGATGGGCGCCGCCAGCGGTGTGAGCGGGCGGGGGCGGCGGCCCGGGGGGTCCCTGCCCCGGTCTCACCGCGGGGCTCCTCGGCCGAGAGCCTGACCCAGAGCCACGGCTGCGGTTTCAGCCTCTGCCTCGTCGTTACCTGCCGGTATTTACCCTTCCCCTCCTACCTAAGGATATGTATTGTACCTTGAATAATGTTTTGTAAACCGATTAAAAAATCCCACTGACATACTAGTTTCACTTAGCTGCTAATTCAGAGCTGGCTTTGAGCCATAGGCTGCCTTTTCCATGTAAAAGGCACAACAAACTGAAAAGTTGTATCGGCTGTTTTGCAAAGCTACCGGCATAAGAGGTTAATGTTTGCCCCGTATTATCCTGATGAATTCCTGTGTTGTATTTGCGATTCAAAATCTGCCATCTACAGATCTACACAATCCCTTGCATTGGAGGTTTCCTGATTAGCCGCTTTGCATATAACTCCTTTCACGGCAAGGCCATTTGCAAATCAAATGTATGCCTTCAGCCTCCGAGTTTCTCCGGGATTTGCCACCCCCATGGCACCCGGGGGTGAAGCAAAAAGGACCACAGCGCAGCCCGGGAAGCGCACGGAGAGGGCTGACACGTGCAATGCTGGAAGCGTGCGCACGGTTTCCCCATTTTGAGCACGTTGTTGTGCTCATCTCTGGTAATTATTGATATATTTGCTCTGGGGGCTGAGCATAGATCAAAATCGGAGGAAAAAAGGACGGGGGTGGTGAGAAGATCGCACTGCAGACACTTCCTAGTGACCAGCGTGGAAAGCAGGCCGGCAATGAGCCTGTTTCGCCTGTACTGCTCTAGGCCTATTATATCTTAACGAGATTTACCGTTGACTACAGTTAACTTGAGGGGTTTTATGGTTTCCTGCATACGTTGTTTTTGTTCTCAGTTATAATAAAGGTCAGTATTGCCAAATGTATTGTTTCTCTGGGGACTCTTTGGTGACACAAGTTGATGCCTCTGCACAGCTAAGTGGATGTCAGGCTAAAATATATATATACACACACCACTACATACATGCATATATATATATACATACATATGTGTCTACATACATTTGAAATAGGCATCTGTTCCTTGCTCTCTGCAGTATGGAGCACAGCAAGTCTCTGACTAGAGGAAGTACATCAGACTAAGCCACACAAGAATATATAACCAAATATATTTCTGTTTTTTGTAGAGACCATAGTTTTAATTAAAGGGGCATATGATTGATTTTTGGAAGAAAAAGTAGCAGCCAATTAATAAATGTGAAATCTAGTAAATTTATAGCAGGTTTTTTTAAATGAAAAATCTATGTAGAGCACAATTAGGTTTTAGAAATCACTGCTGATGTCAGACTGTAGGTTCACCTAACACAGGTTCGTGTCTTGGACATGGGCCAGAGTGGCAGGTGCCTATATAAAGGTGCATTTCCACAACATCATGAAGTATCTGAGCTGAGATTGCTATAGATGTGTTTTCCTCACGCTGCCCTGCCTCCTGGCTTTGTGCAGCCCCGGCTGCTGGTGCCTCTGCCCCACTTGGGGCAGAGTGTGGGTGGCCCGAGCTGCGCTCCTGCAAACTGCAGGGGAACCTTGCCCCAGCATAAAAAGCAGAATGAAATCGCGCCTACCCTGGTGAGTCTTTACCTGGCCTCTGGTAATCAGCATTTCCGAGACTTTCTCAGCCAAGCTGACATGTTATCACTGTCCAGCTCCCTTGATTTATTCTGTCCTTCTTGGGCCTCTCTGCTTACTTGTGGCCTCCACAGCATCTTGTGGTAAAGCTGAGTGCATTCATTTGTGTGCTGAGTGAAAAATGGAGTTTCTGTTTTCAATTTCAACCTCTGTACACTTAACTTCATCTGTTCTTATACTGTGACAACCCTGTCACCTCTTCATCTTTTGCTATACCACCCATTCTTATAACCCTTCACCATTTTTCCATCAGCAATCCTCGTAATTCATAGAGTTAGGGAAAAGAATTCAACCAGAAGATTTAAATTAAAAATCACCATAATATGCTGTGTATATCTCTGTCTCTAAAATTTGTTTTAACAGACAATGCTTGTTCATAAAAAAGTTTATGAAGGCTGTTCACCTCAAGATTGTGTATATAATTTTATATAATGAGGACTGCCTGTCCTGTGTCATTTCATTAGCTTCCCTGTGAAGCAGCACGCGATGTGACTGCACGCATAGACCATATTGCGTTTTCTCTCTTTTCCAAACCCAAAGTAGGTAACCCTGGCAGTTCAGTGCTGCTGAACACACTTGCAAGCTTTGCACTTTTGTGTTACACTTCCAGCAGCTATGGCCTTATGAGCAGAAAGGAAACTACTGGGACTTTAGTCCTCCCTGCCTCCCCTGTTAGCTGCTGTGATATACATTTCCATGATATATGCCGCACGTATACAGTTATGTGACTACACAGCCTTCCCATGGCCCTGCTCACTCTCTCTCCCTCACTGGCCACCTCTGTTTCTGCTTCCACAATACAGTGGAAAAAATAGCAGGCCAGAGCTTGACTCACTTCTCAAGTGCCCTTTATTCTGTGTGTTGAAGCTTGTTTTTGAGCATGCATATTATGATTAATTCTTCATGTGGAATAACTCTGTAAAGGTCTCTGAAAAGTTTTGCAGACATTAACAAGGTATTACAATGTGACATCCCCCCCACTCCCCCAGATCTACACATGTAGTGATTGTTTTGGTATTCCAGAGCTCAGAAATTATTGACACCCCCCCCCCCATTTCAGCATTTTCTCTCCAGGGTCCTCAAATAATCTCTAAATTTTAGTTATGATTTCTGTCACCAACATGCAGAAAATAAATGTGATTGTCTTAGAGATGGGCATATTGCGGCACAAAGGGAAAGTGACTTATTCAGGACTCACTCCTGGACATGAATACCTGGTGAGCGATTGCTTACCTCAAGTTTTGCACATTTTAAAAAAACTTGTGAATGTAAGGAGTAGCGTTTCCTGAAACTATTTAACTACCACCAGAATTAAATCATCAGAAATGCAATGACTCACAGGCACACGTAAGCAACATTTCCTAATACATCTTCCACCAGATTATGCTCTTCTGACTTGTTTCTGATGCCTTTTTTCTTTATCTTTATTAAACTATCCGTCTCTTTCCAAACAAAGCTTATTTCTCCTGTCATGTGGCAGGAAGAGTATCTCCAAACTCCAGTGGCTCCAGTTACATCTTCCTTTCCAGTGAGCTAAAGAGAAGGCTGATACCAGAGCAGCGACCGATGGAGTGACAGTCGCAGTTTTGTGACGGGAGGTTACCTTCTGTCACCCAGCCTGATGCCGTTTGTCGACAGCTAGGAAATACTAACCAGACTATTAATGCACTCCCTTATGTCCCGTCCTTATCACTGGCAGTTGGATGAGGATCCGACGCTCTCGAGCAGTAGGGAGCATCAAGGAAAGAATCACTCACTGTAAGAGGTGGGAAAAGAAGATGATACCTGATAATGGGAACTAGTAAAATGGTGAATGAAGTCATTAGCTTGGCTTGAGTGGGAGGAGGAAAAGGACTTGCAAGAAACAGGAGCAAGACTGGCAGGCCAGTTGCAAAGGGCATGGGGTCTTTCAAAATGATGGAAATTAGATGGAAGTAGCAACTCAGACCAGACATGCGTCAGGGGAGCCATGGACTTTGAAGCCTGACTGGTACCATTATGCCAGCAAAATCCCAGACTAAATGCATATTATACTGGCAATACTATGCTTTGTTGTATTGGCAGTGTCCATCTCGTGTAAACCTGGAAGAAAAAGGAGAACATTGGACTTTTATCTTTTCTCTCTAGCTTTCTCAGTGATTCACTAGAATCCTTCCTGGGCTTCTATCTTTTTGCTTTTTAATCCCCAGTTCACATTCCTTTCTCTGACCCTTTTCCTTACTCTCCCTGGATGGCTTCCTCTCCTTGAAGAGCAGTTTTCCTTGAAGAGCAGGTTGCTGATGTTCTGGTAGAGATGTAAATTGCCACCCATGGGACCCAGAACACAATGTCTTTCTTGCCTCGTAGATCCCTGTTTTTTTTCTATTTCAGCATTCAACTCCTTTCCTTGCAAAAGGCACATTGCCTAATGCATGGCAGTAGAATAAAAAGAAATCTAATTTAAGATGTATTCAAGATGTACCCATACCACATTATCATCCTGATCTCAGTCCAAGGCTCTCAGATGAGGGTATCTCTGTACATTGTCTGTCTTAAAAATAGCACCAAGCTGGGTACAAACTGTGACTGCTTTTCTGAAAGCTAAACGAAAACAGCTGGTATCTAACTGAATAATTTAAAAGACTGTTGCTCAGGTCGACTGTTTTGAGCAAGTGGGATTGCTATGAAACCAGACAAGATCTGACTGTATCACAGCTCACTGAAACCTATATATTCAGGTAAAAGTCCAACCACACCTTTAAAATGGACCAATTCTTGATGAAAACATAATAACATGACTTTCTATTTTAGCAGCCTATCTGAAGTTTGCAGCTGCGTGTTGGTAACACTCTGTCCATCTCAAGGAAGGGAAACAAACATCTGAGTCTTTTCAGGACCCCAGAACTGCTTTAGTTATAATTACTGTCTTAGTTGCTGTATTGCTTATGATAGTACATTGAATGGACATAAAGTGACTCGTAAGCTGACAAGGGCAGTGGGTTACACAGGCCAGTGAGGCCTCGTGCATGGCAAATGGAGTGACAATTAAAGGAGAATCTGGGCATTTCTCCAGACGTGAACATCTGAACCAAGATTGCGTCACTTCCATAAAAACAAATTTACATGTCTTTAGACAAGACAGAAGTTATGTTAGGGAATGGTATGATTCAGAGATGTGGCACTTGACACACAACTCCTCACATGAAGTCATCCATTCAGATTTACTCAGGGCATTAGAAAGGCAAAGCAATCTGAGATTTTATGTGAGATAGCCTCTGTTTAGATATAAGTACTTATGTTCTCTAATTGTATATAACCTTAGTGCTTAATTTCCAGAGAAGGACATATTTTCTGTAAATATTCAGTTGTTCCAAAAATCAATTTATTTCTATAATAAGAAAGCAACATGATTATTTTCTAATGAAAGAATATGCATAGTTTATGCATTACTGAATTTTCTAGCTTTAGCTCTAGGGAAATTAGTGGTACAGTGGATAAAACAGGATATTGAAAACAGGCATCTTTGGATTGATTTCTAGTCTTCCTGCATATTTTGTCCAAGACTTGAGACAATTTGGAAAATTTTGTTATGCTGCTTTCCTTTGGATGGGCTTCTCCTATTGTGAAATACAAACTATACATAATAGCGGATATGTGGAAACTTAACTGTTTCACCAGGTGTGAGAGTTTTTTAATTAATATAAATTGATTGCAAAATGCATTATGTCAGGATGAAAGGTGTGTTACTGTTTTGCAGAGGATTGTTTTTTATATTTCTAGAAAACAGGGTAATGGAACAGAATAGGAATGAACTTACGCATTCTTATTCAAAAAAGGAGAAATTCTGTGTATTTGAAAGATCTTTAATTGCTTTTGTTCTCTGGGCTCAGTTTTGGGAAAAAGTGTAAAAATGTTCTTCAAAGTCCCTCCTCGCTTTTAAGAAATCAAGCATGAGACTTGTAATGACTCATGGAGTCCTTCACTTCCCTATCCTGAGCTGAAAATGCACACTAACTACAAGTATGCTTTCTCTGGAGCTGGTTGCAACTGGAAGGTCATAAATTTTAGCTCAGCTTATCTAAATGGTGTATTTCACGTAACTCTAAAATATCATAATGTCACAGTGAAAGATAAACATTATTAGTTAGGTTTTAACTGACCTAGTCAGTGATAAGTATATAAAGGAGGTTCCCTATTTTCATTAAGAAATTGTTCCAGATTTAGAAAGAGAAGAAGACATAGTATCTTCTATTCTTTTGTATTGCATCATTATTGTTGTTAAATCATTCTTGGTGCCCTTAATTGTAGACGAGCATCCATGTGCCAGGTGCATTACAAACAGGACAAAAAGAGAAGATGCATTTCAGACTGTTTATGATTTAAATGTGGGATAGAAACCCAGCAGTGGTTATGAGCAGAAAACAAGGCAATATTGCTAATCAGTATGGCAGCATTCATCTCACTACATCAGCAGCCTGAGCTAGTTGTTTGTTCTTTTTTTGCAGGCATCACAGCAAAGACAAGTTTTAACAAGGGGTTTGAAAGAGAACACACATAAATTTGCACCTGTGAACAGGAACCACTTCTAAAGTATCCGTCATGATGAGGGACAGTACAAAACCAGAGCAAGCAAACGGTAAGAAGCTGAGATCATGAACTGATCACAGCCGACTCAGTGCTGCTGCATAGGAACGGCCTGATAATTGGTATGGTGCATGGTGGTCGTGGTGGAAGGTGGGAGAGACTCTGAAGCAAGCTGACATGTGAAAAAGACTATGGGAGAAGAGCACAGCTCAGATTATCATCATCAAACCCATGGACAAGGAAAACAGTCACTGGATCAGAAATTTTGGATGGATGGGGGGAACTGGGAATAGATTATGTTTGCCAAGGCCTGGGGAAAAGCTATTGCAGTAGCTGAGACGCAGTATGCGAACTTCAAGAAAGGAAGTTTAGAAGAATTCAGTACAATTAAACTGTAGCCTGGATATTAAAGCAGAATTGATGGTTATTTATTAATGACAATAGTGTTGTCTTATGGCAGTAATTGAGAAAGAGATAGGAAGAACACTGGTAAGAGCATAGTGGAGATGGAAAATTGTATCTCTGTTTTATCCCTGCAAAGCATAGGAATTGGGTGGCTGGTTTATCCACAGGAGATGCTAAACATGAAGGCTGAGGTTTTAATTTCTTCAGAGGTAAGGGTGTCAGCAAATCACCATGTAGGCCAGTGAAGCCTGGTTTCCACAGAGCTATCTCTTGGAAGAGTACAGTTGAGCAGATTCTCTGATGTCTAATTCATGGGTTACCTTATGCTGCAGGCTATTTATCAGGCCCTGAGTGCACTAATAGTCCTTAATTCCCCTGAGCAGCCCCACCTGGGCCCCCCACTCCTAGCTCAGGAGCTCCATTTAAGCTCAGGCCAGGACATTCACTCCTGGTTTGAGCTATGTTGTTGGAGTGTCTGTTTCCCAGTCTGTTTCCTCCTGTTCTGAGTTGCTAGTTGGATTTCCTGGGTGTCCTTAGATCTGACATATTGCTGTGCCTTGGTCCAACAATTGCTGGACTGTGGGAGGGACCTGCTGCCAACTGGCCCAACTGAGGTGCTGTGGGCTAGTGGCTGGCAGGTGAGCCCCATTCTGGCTGCTCCCTGCCATTAGCACTCTCCAGGAGTGTCAAAGGTGCTTCCCTCTTCTTTTGGGCACCTCCCTGCAGAAAAGTAGTATCTCTGGAACCTCAGATCCTTCTGTAAATGTTATGGTTGGGTGGGGAGTGATGAATGGGCATGTGTGTGTGTAACTGATTTCCTTAGGAAGCTGGAAGAGGTATCCCAGAGGTATCTAACACTACTCACAGTGGCCCTAGTATTCAGTGTAGGACATAGCACACAGTGGCATTAGAGGTAAAGGTGCTTCACAGATGTTTTTGTGGTCTCTTCTGAAGGATGCTGGGTGCCAAAAGGAAAGACCCAAGGCTTTTTTAGCTATGTCTATCACTGTTGGTGACATAAAACTTGGTTAATTCTCAATGGTCCAGCAACAGCAATACTATTATGAAAGAATGGAAAATCATACCATGTACACAAAAAAATTCCTGTTTAATAATATTTCTTCATAAATGGAGTTGCATATAGCTACATTAAGGTGTGGTTAATGCTCTGATTGTCACAAATGAATGGCAAACACATAGACAAGAGTGTATTCAAAAAGAAATATCTGCATGTGCACATCCATAAATCTTTTGTTCGCCAGGGGTGCACTCAGAACAATAATGACAACAAACAAAATGGGCTGGTTTCACATCAGGGCGATTGATCTAAATCAAAGTCTTTTAAATCACCAATTTTAATCATGATTTAAATTGTCAGCTTGGAAACCTTGATTTAAATAATTGATTTTCGTCTTGTTTTGCCTTTGTACTTCCTAGATATTTTTCTAAATAGAAGTTGATTCTCATTGCCTGGTGTAATTCAGCATTTCTTTTTGCTATCCATGAGAGCTATGTACATACTATGTCTGTATACATTTAAGTAGTTTAAAATATTTATCCAGATTCTTAATTTATACACTTCTATCATGCTAGAAAATAAGTAATGAGTATTTTCTTATTTTCTAAATGGTGTTTATTTTTTGCTCATGAGTTACTTCAAACTGTGTTTGGATGAGAATTAGATTGCCGTTAAAAATGCATAAAATCTTGGTGGGAGGGGAACGTTAATTAAAAATGCTAGGTACCTAAAAAAACAATTTCATTAAAAAGTCTTCCTTTTAAAAATGGAAGTCCATATCTGCAATGGATTTCTAAAGCTATAACAGAAATCAATTATTTAAGTGGAGCATTAACTGCCTGTACTCCCTACCTAGGTAGGGCTATGTTGCTAAAACTGTTATTGTCCTGTTTCAGAGCTGGGGCCAAGGACTGTGCAGTTAAACCGAGGTCTGGGCAAAAAGAAAGCTGGCGAAGCCATCAGGGACCGGAGCCTCTGCAAGGTGAGTGGTGGCTTTGCAAGGTGAGCTGGGGTAAACAGAGAGTGTGGGAAAGAGGAATAGACACCAGCGGTGTTGCATGCCCCCAGACAGGGACAAGGTGTGTGGATTTGAGCTTGCTGGAGGCAGCTTTTTTCCAGCTGTTTTGACCAAAGTGGGTGTTTCTGCCCCAGCACTGTCTTGGAGTTTGGTGCTGAAGTGCTTCTGCAGAGTGAGTCCTAAGTGATAAATTGGCTGGGTTAGCTGGAGCTGGTGAGCAGAACTGTTGCCTTTCAATATTTTTAGAAGTAGATTTCAGTGTCTCAATAACACATTTTAGCCTAATTGAACAGGGAAAACAGACGTTTCTACTTTTARCTCCTGTTGTTCATATCATGTGTTTTGGAAATACAGGGGTGCACATAGGAAGGAGTGAGGTTCCTGAAAGGCCTAGCAGATGGAGAAGGTTCCTGATTAGATGTACTGAGAAATAGAAATTATTTGTTTGTTTTTTGACACTGAAGAAGGCATTTAAATTACTAATCAGCTAAAATGCAGCAAATCATTGTGATACTTTCTTTTTTAGACTTAAATACGCATAGAGGGTCTTTAAAGATCTTTTGGTTATGGAGTAACAAGGAAGACTTGGTTCTTGCTTTGCTAACTGGGACATACACAGTGTCTTGAGCATACTGGTTTAAGCAATTGAGTATACTACCATGTGCTTATTTAGCCTTTTTTTAATCTTTCATCTTATTGACAAAAAATCATTTGTGAGCTTAGGCTGTTTCACCACCAAGTGTTCTTTTAGTTAGTAAAGATACTGCAGTTCTAAGGAATTTTGACAAAATACATGGAAGGTCAGTGTGACCCTCACTGTTACACACGTATCTCTGTATGTGATAAAATAAATGTCAACAGATTTATGTTCAGCCAGTCAACTCAGGTGCCCTAAATATATTCTGAAACACATGTAAATCATATGCAAAGTAGATGGTGTGAATTATAAAAGGACATGCTTAAATAATGGTTGTTTGAAGTTTTCCCTAAAATGATCCCTTAAAGTTTCTTGGTCATCTTATTCTGGTTGGTCAAGGTAGCTTTAAGTATGAAAAAGATAAATTGCCAGAAAAGTCGTTTTTCTTTTTCTAGTGGTAAAAACTGTTAACTCTGCCTCTTGATTTCTGCTTAAGTAAGTCTGATTTCTTTGGTAATAATTCTACTGTAGTAGTCGAACCTAGGAAAAGTGACAAAGTACTAATTAAGTTTTATCTAATCTCAGTCTTATCTGGCCATCCACGCTCATAATTAGTTTCTCGGGTTTAAAGGAACTAATCATTTAACAAAGCCAACTGTGTAAATTGAAATTAAGGAACTATTAATTCAGTCCTTGCAGAACAAGCTACTAATTTCACATACTTGTGTTAGCGTTTCTGTCCCTATGGTTCCAAGTGTCTGGCAGTGCCTTATCTCTGTAAAGGCAGGGACATTTAAATCCTGACCCTTCAACCTCCAGCATGAAGTAATATGCAAATATAGGAAGAGGCACACAGAAAACAATCAAACAAAACAAGGCAAACAAAATTCCACCTTATTTATATGGTGATAAAAATGACATTAATGAGACTATCTCTTTGTGTCATAGCCATGACTAGGGGTCTCAAATTTGAGGGTGGTGATTCTGTAGTTTGAATATTTGGTGGTCCTAATACCAGGTTTAAACTGGTTAATTTTAAAAAGAAGATTTATTTTTAATCTGTTATTTTTTTAATAAAGACATTGCTCTATTGTATTCATGTGACTTACAAAGCTGGAGAATAACCTCCCTTCCTCCAGCAAAGATCATTATTTTTATACTTTATAGAGGAATAAACATGGATTTCTCTTTACTTCAAAACATCCCTTTTCTCTGCTCTTCAAATAGCTACTCTTACAGAATTTCTAGTCTTTTTTGCTCAAGAACTTGATTTTATCTCCAGCCCTGCCTATCTTTATGAGCAATACCTCAAGGCTCTCACACTGAGTGTTTCTTTTTCTCTCACCCTTTATTTAGTTCAAAGTAGCCCCAAGTATTTTTCCACAACAAATTAACACACCCAATGTGTACAAGTCGTAAAGATAGGATTTCATTAGATCTTCTGCACAGATAGAATTTAAATTCATTTAAGATGTAGAGAAATAGAAAATAGGAAATGTTTAAAATTCTGAAAGAGCTCTGCTTGTGGAATGAATTCTGATTAATGGATGATAAACAGTATTCTAAGGTTTCTTGCCATATGTAATATTAGAAGGGATGAAAGAGGGTATAAGTTGCTTTTGGCCTTTTCTGTTTTACTGAATGTCATGTCAGTGATTAGATTTAATTTGATTTCTTTGTGCAAATATTTTTTTAATAATGTAAATATAGTAGCTGTTCAGATTAAAGGATAAATTAATGTACTATTTTGTAATAATGTGTTAAATGGGAATATGGTGTTCCCTCTGATAGCATCACACAGAAATTACCTATGGTGATAAAATGCTGCTTGTCATAGTCCAGTGAAGTATTAGTATGTCATAGAAACCGCATCCCCAAAATAGAGGTTTTTGAGCTATTCAAATTACTTATCAAGGCAAGTAAGCAAAATTGTACTTCCCTTAATTAAGAAGGAAAGGAGACTACTGTTGGTTCTATCACAGAAATATTATTGGATAAGTGAGACAGAACACAAATTTCTCCAAAAGCGTGCACGCATCCTCTTAAAAACAAAATAAAACCTCTTTGATTCAAAAGTAAAAGAAGCAGCTAGGAGAAAGACAATGAAGCCTTTCAAGACAGAACTTCTGTATCCTAGCCCTGCTGTCTTACGTTGGTTTGAAACCAGGTTTTAGTTGACAGTAGTTATTCTAACTACATAATTTATGAATAAAAAAAAATTGTAAGTAGGGCTGCGTGTATCCACAGCTAGCAGGAAGTATGCTCACTCCATCAAAGTGTGTTCAGGGGGCTTGTAGAAGGAGGACTTTCTTACGCAGGTGACTTTCCTTTTAGTAGGGCAACAAGAAGCCTTGCCATATAAATTTAGCTTTCTTATGTCTCCAGGATTGATCATCTGACCTCCCTAAGAAACTAGCAGAAAAATCTCTTTTAACTGAGCAACCTCTACTTCTGGCGTGGCAGTAGCAGGCAGATGCTGACTTCAGCTCTCTTTGCCCRCCTTGTAGGCGAGGGGTGATTCCTGGCTCCTGCTGTGCCACAGGCCTTATTGGCTCTGTCTGTTCTATTCTGCGCTTAAGCTGAGGCATCGTGAAACCCAGAAATCACTTAAATAGTGACACCAGAGATGGGGAAATTGAGATTGGCTCATGTTAATTAACCAGGTTCACCTTATTATCCACAATGCACCCTGAGAATTGCACTGTAAAAATATGCCCTGGTATTTCTGGCTGGTTTTTCTCTTTCATCCCTTTCTAATGAGAACACCAGAAGTGATATTTTTTGACGATTTGGTGCCAAGTGCACTGAAACCAAGTGGAAAGGACACCAGTGATTTAAACTGGCTTTGGAACATGGCTTTAGTGGCAGCCTAAGTTACTTTTTCTACTCGGATGTTTTACTTCTGAAATAATTCTCTCCCATTTCTGAATGTGACAACTTCATTCAATAAGCCATGTTTATACATGCACATCCTAATTTTAAAGGTACTTTTTTGTTAGGAAAAGCTGGGATAATTCTTTTCACAAGTAATTATAAAACAGAGGAATAATTTAACATGAAAAGAGCCTCCTGGAAGAGTTGCAAAATGTAGTATAAGACATCTGATGGTTCCAGCTAATGTGGCATGAATCAGTAGGAGAGCGGGTGACTTGCACGCTGAAGCTAGGAAGTGCAGGAGTGTTCAAAATGAGAAAACCTTTTTTTAATAGAGCCTATTGTATAATTAAGTCTGTACTACAGATTGCTGTCCTCTGCCTGACAGAAGCAGGGCACTATCCCATGACTCCGAGAACTGAGGAATTGTAGTCATTCCCTCTTTAAATCAAATACAATAAAGCATTACAGCAAGCCGAAATAACAACCACAGCCTCCAGCTGATGAGAACTGTGCACCCCTGCCCAGTACTATCATGAATGGAGACCACCACGAGAGACAGTGGTGTAGGACCAACCTGCAGGCTGGGTGAAAATCCTGTAGCATCAGCTGCGGACCCTGACTGGCCAGCCTGGTTCCCCCTCCAATGCCATCTGCCCTCCCCACGAGCAGCAGGGCCATGTGGACTGGGGGAGCCTGTGCCCGGCGCAAGGGAGGGAGCAGGTGCTGAGCCGGGAGCGCTGCATTGCCCGGGCTCGGACATCGCTGCTGAGGAGACCTGGAAAGACGTCACACCGTGCACCATGGCGGGGAATGGAGAGAGCAGAGTGCAAGTTCTCCCTAACGCAGAAAGGCAGTAAGTGGTCTTGAGTGCCTAAAAGGATGGGCACGGCTGTTTTCAGATGTCCATCAATAAATCTGCATTTCTTGATAGTTGTCCTCAGAACGCTCCTGTCAGCCAGGGCCCCCCTTCAGGGTAACAGCTTTTCAGAGTGGAAAAAAAATGTAGCTAAGGCAAATGAAGCACAACATCACCTCAAGCTACTTGTTTGTCCCCCTTTAATGGTTCTGTTTCTGAATTCGACAATAACTGATAATTTGAGTAGTTTGGGGTGTGTTTGAGTTGCAGTTGATGCCTAAAGGCTTGTATGCCTTCTAAGTTCTGGTAACTCTTTATATAAAATTATCTCTGTGTTTCACTACTATCTGGTGTGTATATAATGTTTTATCTAGGGACATCAGCACAGGCCTGGCTAAGGATCTACTTAGTCCAGACTTTATTCATTACTCAGCATCCATCTGGTGTTTACTCGTATGGGGATCTGGCTAGTGTAAAATATACCCTAAGTCTGTGGTATCCAGAAAGCCATTTTGGCTGTGGTCACTTCAAAGGATATTGTCTTCTTCAGATGTATTTATTACTAGCTTAAATCAGGAATATTTTTTCCTTTTGAATATTTAAATATATTATGACATTAGCACACTTGTATACTATTTACCTGATGATAAAGCAAGGAAAGTATCTCTTTTCACACAGTTTTTAACTTCTTGGATTTTTTATTTTTCTTGTAATTCCTTATTAGGATGATAATTTGATTTATACTATAGGATAGCTAATAGAAGTTGTCTATGCAATTTGTAGAAAGAAATGTAGAAGGCAAACAATAAAACTAGCCAAATATTAATTGAAGTAGGTATAAAGTAAAAATAAATGTCTGATGAACCTACAATGGCTAGAAGAGCAGCAACAGTAGGTTAATGATTGCTTTGCAGCTTCTGACTTCGGTTTAGCTATTGGCATGATTTCCCAGAATTTCACAGCTATTTGTTCATCATGTATGATTAAATATAATACTGATCTAAACTTTTCATGTGCTGTGTTCTGTGAGCATTTTTGAAACATTGCCTCAGTTTCTCCGCAAATCATATTCTGAATTAGGGGAGACTGCTCTGGAGTGGAGCTTTCAATTTCTGTTTTTTCATTGAAGATGGCAGAAACTGGGTTATGTATTGATTTTTAGGTATCTGTAACAATGGAAGTGCAAACCTCATGGACTGTACTATTGATGTAACAGTAGATGATTTAGGGTGGTAGAGGACAAAGAATTTTCCATAAGTCCTTCCAGTGCTTTTAAACTGGCCTTTTTGATGCAGTATGTCTTCCTGAAACAAACCGCCATGAAAGATTTTCTAGGTATTTTTGATATCTGTATCTAGGCGTTTCTGATATGTGTATCCAAAAATATACAAATCTGCATATTCAGACATCACTAAAGCTCATAAATTGCTGAAACAGCTCTGACATGCGTATCGTATACATAGGTGGATTATTGAATGAATAATGCAAAAGTAGAGGCTTCAGGAATATTCACTGAAAGAAGAAAGGGATTAGGCTTCCTATCAAGATTTAGAGCCTGGCTCTTCATCGACTTGGCTCTTCTGTGATCATTTATATCTGTGCAAAGTAAGCTTAAGAAGAATTAAAAAAAAAAAAAAAAGCTCCATTGGAATTTAGATGGCTCAGGAGGCTTGTAAAAGGATGAGTGTCTTTACTTCAGGTCACTGATTTAAATCCCAGTTAGAAATAGTCAGAAGTCATTACAATCTGATGGTGGGTTGGTGACCTATGAAATAAACTGGCACCTGGGGGCAGGCGGCCTCGTGGGCTCCCTGACGAGCCTGGCCGCTTGCCTGGGGTGGCTGGCTTGCTCGGGGACGAGCCTACCAGGGACGCATCCTCGAGCAAAACCCCCTGTGCCTCTCCCCTCTCCTGCTGCGTGCCTGTGAGATGGGCAGAATACAGCCTTTGGGGGGTTTCAGGCTGCCGCGACTGATGGCCAAAAGTATGCAGTTCTGGATCACACCAACGTGTAATACTAAAGCAAATGAAGCAAATTGTTTAGTGGCCTCCACTTAGAGAAACTGCAGACTTTGTTTTTCTTAAGAAATATCGTCTCTCTCACTGCCCAGCCTGCACTGAGCAGCGTACAGTTCAGTTTTATCCATTAATAAGAGATTTTCTTCGAATTACGCTCTGGGTAGCTGATCCTTTAAATCTGCAGAGACAACCAGCTGCAACCTTTAGGTAGTAATTTTTCCTCTGTCTGGCTGTTATCTAGTAAATATTTACCTCTCTTTATGCATGTGGTGATTTCTCCAGGCTTTTTCTGTCCTCACCAAGGAAGCAGCATTATCTTTACACTCTCCCACACTTTATTTCACTGATTAAAAAAAAAAATTGATGTCCTGTGGATGTATTATTGAAGATATTTACATATGTATAGTTGGAGTCTAATATAAAACACCTACTGACTGATGGACCCCATAAATTACTCAGAATCTACTGAGGCAGAATCTGGAAACATGGTGTATTTATGTATAATAAATACAGAATTTGTAATCTGACTTTACAGGCAGAGGTTACTGACAGATTATAGGTCTCTCTAATCAGATTCCAAACAGTCACATACGATGGATAGCATTTTTCTGTCATGACACCTCTGACATTGTCTAGAGCACCAAATTTGAAGAAAACAGGTTTACTGAAGTTCTCTTATTTTTAACTCAGCATATTTTCTTAAAAATAGCACCAGACAGAGAAAAGATTAAAAAAAAAAAAAAAAAGGAGGGCTAAATTTCAGTGTTTTAAGCTGTTGCCTATGGTCCTCGCCTTTGGAACATATCATTTGAGTGACCAGGGCTCTCAAAACATTGCTTGCATTCAATAGTCACACATAGATGCATTAAGTCACTTGCATAGGAGTTTATGTGAGTGGGGCTGGAGAAAGCAAACTTTTATTTATATCACAATTACATACTATGGTTTGTGTTTGCTTGGTGATGGGCCATATCAATATTGGTGTCAACAGAAATTTTTCAGTCACTGCAGTGGAAGCTGGATTGAGTCCCTACTACAAACTCATGGGTTTAAGGAAAATCAGCTAACCTCCCGTTTTACCACTACAGACTAATGTAGTGCCTCAACTTCCCCGAGGGAGTGTAAGCAGTATCTCATTGAGACTCTATATATCCTGTCTACTAAATCACTAAATACAGGAATAAAGTCAACTTTTAGCAGACTGACAATGTTGTTATATGTATTTCTGTGATGCCAAGGAACCTCACTCAGGACTGGTACTCCTCCAGAGGCTGGTTTTGTACAACACTTCTTAAAACAACTGTATGCTTTGAAAAATGTTAGCAGGGTAAACTATCGTGTTGTATAAACACAACAAAAGGACAACAAATTATTAAGACTCTGAGCTATACTTTCATTAATATGGATCTATCACTGAGAGCAAGTATTTTTTATTAGTCAAAGCCACAATCTTTTGAAGAAATAATGAACAGAATAAGGTTGCAACTTTCAAAATCAGGTCTTATTTGCCAAATTTGAGAGCAGTGGCAGTGCTGAGACTGGTAATCATATTGATCCAAAGGACTGAAAAGATGGTAATAGAGGTCATAGGCAAAGGACCAAGGAAGAGTAATAGAGGTCAAAGGCAAATGGAAAGCCAGACAGTTAGCTTATCTCATGTCTATATTTACTACGCTGTTTTTACCAGACCTGGTACAGTATTTCTGTGCTTGGGGTGACCTTGATATTTCTTGCAGAAACACATCATATTCCACCGTCCTTCGCAATGGCAAGTATATGTCCCTATTTTTGTTGGAAGGTTTAGCTGTTATATGTATTTCCATATGAAAAGGCTCAAAACTTCTAAGACTTGAAGATACGGAAGTTCAGTACTCACAGAGGTCAAAACCAAAGCTCTGTGGCTGGGAGCATGCATTTTGCAGAGCGCAAGGGCTGCTTCGTGCAGGTCTGTCCAGGCTCTGCAGAGCAGCCCTGTGGTCAGCTGGGCAGCCCAGTGCCCCAAGAAGCCCTTGCCCGCTCTTTGGGGTACCCAGAGAGTCAGGAAAAGCTTTGTAGTCTCTCGGTCAATTCTTTCTTCTACCCCTTCATGCGTACAGCACAGAGTACCGTACTGGTTTTTTTTTGTTTTGAGGGCTGCAGACTGTAACCACACCCAAGCCACATAAAGCAGAAGTACCTGGTTTTGGAAGACTGCCAGTGCCTGGGGAGAAGGGGACGTCCCATATGAGATTTTGGGCCAACCTCTAAAACCCTGCCTATGAACTGTCCATCTATCTACCTCTTCATACTGTTAAGACGCAAAGACAGTTTAAGCGACAACAGGGTGTTTGGTACAATAACAAGGCATACAAAGCACTCTTAAACCAGACCAAGATCACAGTTGTGAGCAGGGCTCAGGTCCTTTTCTTGGCACTGTCCTTTGTGTTCTCTATATGCGGGAATGAAAGACAAGGATTTTACAATCTCTGTGCTTCAAAAATATTTAGCTAACTGTTTGAACAGATTTATGAACCAAAGAGCTCATATTGACTAAGATTCTAGCCTGATATATTTGTCAATACTTCTTAAAAGAAGCTATTGGATACAAAGGCTGGCTTTTTCAATGGAAAACAGGATAATTAAATTAGTTGAGAAGCAACTAGAATTTGTAAGAAAAATAGCTTTAGCATTGTCTGAAGGTGAGAATAATAGATAGTATGAAACAACACATTCAGAGTGTTATTCTTATGCTCAAAACAAAGGAAGATTGCATTTTTTTCTGAGAATTTTGAAAAGTATATGTATATTACAGTCTGCAATATCTCATTTCTGTAGCTATTACTTAATCCTACTGTGTCTCAAATAGATCAAAAATTTCAGCAAGAACTCCAAGTTAATGTTTTAAAACTTTCCGAGAGAAGAAAGTAAGGCTGAAATCAGAACTCCCAAGATTTAGTCTTATTTTGACTATAATAGAGGACTATTGTAGTAATAATCATAATTGTGTCTAGACAGAGAGGATAATTAAATTAGTTGAAAAGCAACATGGTAACATGGAAACATGGGATGGGAACGTGAATATGAAAAAAATAATCTTTTTTTTCCCTGTCTAGGAAAAATAAAATAGACCTGCTTAACTCTTTCATTCTTCCTAATGAATATCTTCATTGATAGCAGAGTAGCAACTGAATTCCATCTTACTGCTATGTAAGAATATGCTACTGAATCAAACCCTTATTTGAATTTGTTTGGGAATTATCTATTTCTTGAGAAAATCTCATTTTCTACAAGAACTATCAGAAGATCCTTAGGATACTGGGGAAGAAGTAGCAGGAAGAGTTAAAATGGAGCTGGGTATATGCCCTGTTACTGGTCTGCAAATAAGGGTGGGGAAAATGGGACAAAAAAGAACAAGAAGCAATAAAGGGGGGTGACAAAGAGCGTCTAGTGTATGTACCTAAAGAAGAAGTTATGTTAATGGAGAATTTGAACAAAGAATTTCCTTGGCTTGATTGAGATGGACACTGGAAAAGAAGATTAGAGAAGATTTTGCTACCCTTTCTTTGGTTTAGGGGAAAACATAAGGAAAATGTAGGTGATTGAGAAACAAATGCAAATGATATTTTCCCCTAGAGTATGGATGCTGTGAACAACCTTTAGGTGACTTAAAGGAATGCAAGGCTGGAAAGCTCATGTTTTTTCTACTCTCTTGGAATAATACTGCTTTTTTTTTTATGTGAATATTTCCACTTTTTGCATTTCCAAAATAAACATCCTATGAATTTGCTGAGTATGTGTCTCCAGACAAGAACATGTCCATGCCAAAACAATTCTTCCATTTTCAGGCTTGTCTGTCCTCATCTTTACATTTACAGGAGTGGATTGACCTAATGATTTGACTCATACTCCTAAAAAAGAAACTAACTGTAAAACCAGTGCCTGTGTGAGGAAAAAGTGCTGCTATAAAAATGGAAGGGGAAGCACAAAATTGCTAGGACAGCAAAAACAGAAGGTGCTCTGAATGGCTTGCTGAAAGACCACTTTTTGTCTCTCTTCCACTGTATTGCCTGCCTTCTTACATACTGCAACATCCAAAAGCAAGTCCAAATGTGCAGATGCTCTTGCAAGGTGATGTGCAGTTTACTCTTCTGGGGTGCTCTGTAGTACTGGTTGAATAGTGTTGTATCATTTGGATTTCTTCTACACAGCTAGGAACAAAGATCAGAAAGCATTACGTGGGTCTTCATATCCAGCCTCCTGAAAAGCAGGCAACTGGTCTAGAAAAAGTCATGTACTTTTGGACCCCTTGCTTTTCCAACCCAGCAAATCTTGTGTTAGAAGTCCAAAAGCCACATGTAGGAAATGTAACGGGAAGAAAGCGTGAGACATGAACAGCACTGTCAGTGCTGCAGGCTCTCTTACAGGTAGGGCTGTCTTTTGCATTTATCTGTATAGCATCCATATGAAATTTTGGTTTGTGGGGGGCTGGTCTTCACATCACCATTATGGCACCCACATATGTTTAAAGTGACCATTGCCACACCTGGGGCAAACAAATGCTAAATAGCATAGCTGCCATAGCAGCCTGAAAAAAAAAAATCAGCAGGTGAGATTCAAGCAATTGCATGTTTTCTTGGTAAATGCAATAGAACCTAAACAAGTTAATGTATGTAATCCCTCAAAGAGATTAAAACAACCCTCTAAATGTATTATCACTGCAGGAAGGTTTTCTGTCCTGTGCAGCCAGTCTTGCTTTCAAGCCCCCATTTATAAAATTAGCTCTGCACTAATTTAATGTGGTGGGAAGACATAAAAAAAAAAAAAAAGGCAACTAGAAGTCAAAGCCAAACAAATTTTGATTCAAAGTGAAGCATAGCTTTTCTTGTTGTCCTTTTTAATGGTAAGGATTATTGTTGACTTAGTTTCTCAGGGAAGTGATTGACTCAATATCACTCAATGTCTTAGCAAAATGGAATTCCCTTTCGGAAGTTAGGCTTTAGAAGAATATAGCCCACTAAGGAGAATCCAGGAGAAACTGGATTAAATTCTCTGTCAAGTTATATAAAAGGCCAAACTAAATGATTTAATAATCTTTTCTGGTCTTAAAAATCTTGAACTTGTCTAGAGTAAATTTCACTGAAGCTTCTCCTCAAGGAGGCTTGGGAAGCAGAATATAAAGTTATAGCATCTCTGAGACTGAAAGAATTAAAAAGAATGTGGTTGTGCAGGGGTGGGGATCAAGAATGTGAAAACTAAAACATAGGCAGTTTAAGCCAGCTGTCTCCAAAATTTGGAAGCCAGGAGAGACTAGATTCCTATCATTTGGAAATGTTTAAATGTTTGTGTGCTATGAGCAATTTCTTCACCACTGTGACTTTCTTCAAGCCAGACGTTAGCATGTGGAGCTGTCAGTAGATCTGCACTTGGATCCCTCCTGCAGCTGCAGCGGCACCTGTGCACAAAGGCAAATGGAAGAAATAAAGATGAACAGGCACTGCGTTAGAAGTATTATTCCTACGCTCAGTTCTCTTTGAGTTTAATCTTGTGTCAGGCTTTCCGTTATTGTACAAGGGGCTGATGTTGGGCAAAACAGAATATTGTTATCTGGGTCATTCTGCTTGCTCTTTTTTTCCTATTGGCACAATGTTAGCAATAGACTCCCATAATTTCTGTGACATTCCAAGATTTATTAAACTGAACATTGGAGTGACATAGGCCTCCTCACCCAAGTCTTTTCTGACACTAGGGTGCAAGATAGCTGGGGCTAAGAATTTAATACTCATCAGAACTAGGTGCTGTCCAAAAGCCTTTTCAACTACTAACAGACCAAAGAGTGGGTCATCATCCACCTGCAGGATTTGTCTTTCCACTTACAGAACACAGCTATCATTATTAGTACACTTTGTACCATAATTAACAGTGTTACTATCTCTACTGACAGGCCTGTGAGCATTGCTGGCAGATGCTTTATTCCTCACTTACTGTAAAATTATTTGAATTCCATCCCTTCCAGATGTGGATTTTTCCATTATGGCTTTGACTTTTTTTAAAAAATAGTGTAGAGAATTACTATTTCATTTTAATCATCAAGAGTTGCTCCTTTTTCCTACTTGTTGTGTATTCCTTTTTAATGCTTAATGCTTGCCTTCACTTGGCCAATGGAACCACAAAGGGATTTAACCAAATTTTCTCCTGTCTTGACTGCATATGGCCTTTTAACCTTCAAACAAACTCTTCTAAAAGAAATAGGAATTGTTGTTGAAATGTTTCTGGCTTTTTTCCCTCTCAATCAATTTTGCTAATAATTTTTCTTGTCCTTGGTCAATTAGCTCTTTAGCTACATATTATCAACTCTGACTTTCTTTTCTTTGAGCCCATTGGATATAATCAGGTCATGATCATAGGACCCTTGGCAACTGGTGGCTTGTGGTCCAGTGATTAGTTAATATTTATCCCTCATGCTGGAGTAAAAAGGTAGAGACATATCCTGTTTAAATACAATTTTTAGTAGAGAATTACAACACAGAATTTTTAAGAAACTTTCACCCTACAGCTTCCAAGGGCAGGGGGAGAACTGGACATATGTGAACCTATTTCCCCCCCCCCCCCAACTCCAACTCAACAGACAGGCACTGGGACAAGTCACTTTTGTCACAAATTCTCAGTAAGTGATACCTTTATGGAAGGTATCTTGGATGTCCCCCCAAAACACATGAAACCAAAAGCTACTTCTGCAGCTTCTTATACCAGAAAATGCTGTCAAGAATAGGGCCTTGATGGATTTGGGGTCATCTGGAAAAGACACACAGCAGAAGGTTATATGTGCATTAGCAGAAGAATATATATTGGTTGAAGATCAATGTGCGTCACTAAAAGCAGAATGAAAATGTGAAAAGTTGAGCGAAAACAAGGATAGACGTAAAGGAAGGGCTAGAGTGCAGTTAACGTTCCCTTGCCCCATGGAACTGAAGGGTCATTAAAACAAAAGTGATGAGGTGGAAAAAGAAAAATGAGTAAATGAAGGATGGAAATAGTGTAGAGTGAGAACAAAAATCTAGGATTGATGAAAAAGTCAAATGGAAGGAAAGGAGAAATGATCTGTTTAGAAGGAAACTAAAAATGTTATGAAAGTTGTACTGGAACATATAATACAGAAGGGCAGAGAAGGAAAGTAAAATGAGAGGAATGATGAAGAAGAATGAATACAGGAAGGCATTTCAAATGCCTTACGTTATACTGCATTATGTACCATCACCAGGTAATATATGCTTGCTTTCATGCCAGAATGAATGAAAATGAGAGAGAAGTACATTGCTGCAGAACACAGGAAGATGTCATATAAGCAACATACATCACATGCAGCTTAGGATACCACACTGACTACAGCCGGTCCTTGGGCAGATGCAGAGGGAACTGCCTATGGCTGGGAAAGACCTGGGTGAAACAGGCTGAGAGCTGTGTGGGAAGGGAATAGCTGAGGGCAGTTTCTGTGGGGTGGGAAGATAAAGTTGATCCTGGGAGGGGTGTTATAAAATACTGTGAAGAACCAGACTTTGAGTCTGACAGCATTGGGTAGGAGGGAATGGTTTGAAGGAAAGCCCCAACATTTGGAAAGCTGGGAAGGGGGAGAGGAGCTGGAAGGACAGGCTGGGTTGCTAGTATGAAATTAGAGTGAACTGGAGAGAAAAAGGAAGGGACAGAGGTGAGCAGGGGCTGCAGGACATATTAACAGCACAGCAAAGGATCAATACTGCTTTGCCTCACTGTGCCCTTCTCATCCTGTTTTTCCTTCTAAAAAAACACATCTCAGAATCATCCTCTGTTTTCTAACTTCAAAAAACTAGCCCTATCCAGGGGGAAGGGGTGCTATTAATCAGTAATTTCCCATAACTTCCTCAAATTAGAAGAAGAAAGCAAGCTGCACTTGGGGCATGTTTTGGGCCCATCTGCCTGCTGAAAGGGGCCTGATGGCCGGGGGCCCGGGGGGAGGGGAGAAGACGACGCTCAGCGGTGCTCCAAACCCTCCAGCACCTGCACTGCGGGCATCATCCCCGCACAGTGCACACACTGCCAATACACACACCCGCACTGCGGGCACACACACGCCCAATACATACACCTGCACGGTGCACACCCCCCCACACGAAGGGACCTCCCCGCCAGCCCCGTGCCCCGCCGCGGCCCGGCCCGGTCCGCCCGGCCCGGCGCTGCCGCCGCCCCGACGTGCGGGCGGCTGCGGGCGCACCGCGCCGCGCGGGGCGGGGGGGGCTGGGGGCTGGGGGCCGGGAAGTTGCAGAGTGGGGTCGGCCCCCGAAAGTTGGGCGCGGGGAGGGGAGAGGCGGGGGCGCTTCCCCGCGCCTTTGTTCTGCGAGAGGAGAGGGCCTCGGCGAGCGGGGCCGCGGCGTGCCCGCACCCCGGCCGGCGGCGGGGTCCTTCCCCAGGCCCCGGGGGGAGGGAGGAGGAGGAGGGAGGCGGAAGGTGCTCTGCCCCCAAGGTGAGTTGCGGCTCTGCTCCGCGTTTCTTTTGTCTCGGTGCCAGGCCCCCCCCGCGCCGCGCCAAACTTTCGGGGGCCCGGGCAGGGATGCGGGCGTGGGGGGCCGCGGTTTCCGCCCGGGGCCGCGCCGTGGCTCCCGGCGGCGCCGCGGCGGGCGGGCGGCGGTGCCCGTGGGGGGGCCGGAGGGCAGGTGAAAGGGCCGCGGGGTCGGGCGGCTCCTCCTTCCCGTTGGGTTTCTCCCGGACGGATGCGGTCGGCCCCATCTTTGCCCTTTACGCAACAGGTAGGGATGCCAGGGACTGGCGCAGCGGTGGTGGCGGGGAGCCCGCGGCCAGAAGCTCTTTTGGGGGGGCTTTTTTATTCCGATCGCTGCAAAAGTGCAACGGGGAGGCGGGGGGGGGGGGGAGAAGCAGCAGTCTTCCCAAATTCCCCTTCAGTTGTTTTTTTATGTACTTCCCGTGTCCATGCAAAAAAAAAAAAAAAAAGGGTTCGTTTCGCAACTCCGGAGGTTTTTCTTTTTTTCTTTCTTAAACTTGTTTTTCTTTACATCTTGCGTTTGTCCCTCTCATTCTGGGAGATCAAACTGACCGAAACCTGATACCCAGGGGATTGTTCTCACTGACAGTCCGGGGAATCCAAACAAAGAGGTGCATCTACCGGAAATAATGATTTGAGAGATGTTTCTCTCCCCTTCTCCCCCCACCCCCCCTCACCCGCCTTGAATTAATTTTTTTTTTTTCCTGGGAGGTTCAGTTCGAGGGAAGTTTTGAACTGGAGACGGG
>NW_020450781.1:490017-556058 GCF_003343035.1 Apteryx rowi
GCCGCCGCTGCGGGCTCTTTGTCTGCTCGGGGAACTTGAACAAAAGGAGAAACTCGGATGAACTCTCCATCTCTCGCGCGCGGCTTATCTCATCGGCGGCAACTTTAGCCGGGGAGATTTCCTCAACTTTCTCCAAGCTCTTCCACCGCTGAAAACCCAAAGAGCCCCGCTGCAGGCTCGCACGGAAATCTGTTTTCGCAGTTTGAAGAAAGGAGAAGGTATGTGTGGGCTTCTGGTTTATTGTTCTTTCTCTGCTCCCTTCCCCCCCCCCCCCCCAAGCTTCGCTGTGGGCTGCGAGTGCGAAGAGGAGGGAGGCTCCGGGGAAGTCACGGGCCAGCTGAGGCTTTTTCTTTGTACTTTCCAGAGCACATGCAGGTATTATTTTGGGAGGGTAACTCAGTCGTTCTGCCCTAGCTTGTATAATGCAGGCTGGGGGGCACTGATCAGAACGGGTCTCGCCTCCACACATTTTGCCTGCTTTGTATTTTAGTTTATTGTATTAATTTGTTCCTGGTGGGTGGGTGGGGGGAGGGGAGTGGGTGCAGAGAGCTTTCTGAGGTGAGGTATGTTTTTAAGCGTTGGGACAGAGAAAAGCTGGACACGGGAGAAACTTGGGAAGCTGGCAGGGACGCCTCGGGAGCGGGTGTGGGCAGGGGGGCTCCGCCGTGATCAGCGCGGGAGCCGCGGCTCCTCACGCTGCTGCTGAGGGACCTTCCGGCCGCAGAGCCCCGGCAAGGTGCGCAGCAGTGCGCAATTTGGGGAAGGGAGGGACCGCAGGGRGGATTTTGTTCTTTTGATCGTAGTGAAGGGGGGACAGAGAGAAGGGTCAGTCCGGGCTGGCCCGACCTCGGTTGGTCGGCACTTACCCAGTGCAGTCCGCCTCATCCTTTTGAAAAAGGGAGCATCGCCTTGTTTTTTTGTTATATTCTTCTGCGTATTCGTGCTGTCTAGATTAAGCGTAATAACTTCTGAAAACTTACTCTTGTCTACTTTGTACTTTTCCTAGTTCTCTTGCTTTCCCTCTGCACTATGTGGTTCGTTTAGTGTCTTTTTATTCCCTCTTCCACTTCTATGCTGTGCAACAAATGCCACTTTTCCTCTCTTTTCATCCCAGTCCACTACTTTTCCTTTCCTGTGCTATTTTCTTTTCTACTTTGCCCATTTTTCTTCTCCCTCTACAGATCTATTCTCCTCTTCAGAATTTCTGAAAGTTTCTACTTTTTCAATCTCTCTCTGCTGTCACATTCCTCCTTCGCTGGTCCTTTTTCACCTATTCTTCCACCTATATGCTTGCTTGAATTTCCCATGAAAAACTTGTTTTTCCTGGATATTTCTTTTCATACGTCCTCGACTGCATGTGCAGATATGCTCAGATTCCCCTGATGCCAAGCGAACATGTAGGTTTCTTCTGATTCCCTCTTTCCAGAGTTATTCTTTCTTGGTCTGTCATTCATGCATGTTACTCTGTTACGTGGACAGAACTGGAAACAAAAATTCTTGTGCATCCAGCAATATTCATCTTCTTCTTTCTTGTCTTTATCTCTGTGGACATGCATCTTCCAATCTCTAAAAGCTTATTCCAGTTCCTCTCCCTTGTCCCCGAGACAGAAGTTTGCTTGCTCTTCTTTTCCCCACTCCAGCTTGGCAGACCCAACGCAGTTTTTCCCTTTATCGTTATTCCTTCCTGTGCAGAATGTTTAAACATGTCTCTCTATTCCTCATATTCCCCTTCCCAACCTTAGCAAAAATTTGCTGTTGGTACTCCTGAAGGAATGACACAGCAGGAGCACAAGCGTATGCAGGCGCGGTGGGTTTGGTTGCTGCGTTACCTGTTCCTTGTTGGGTTCCTTGTTTCCCAAGTCTGGCATTTTCTGCTGCAGCCCTGGCTACACCAGCACTCCTGCTGGTGGGGGTGCTGGGGCTAAGGGCGGAGAAGAGATTTCTTTAGGCAAGGCCATTAGTTCTCCCCTCCACCACCTTTATGTATTTCCTTCAGAAGGATAGACAAGCTTTGTTTTTGCTACTTTCCACTTTTTGTAGACTCATTCTTTTCTTAGGTTTTGAAATATCTGCTAGGCCAGTTGAAGAGCCTTTATACAACCTTTCTTTCTGGTGCTTCAGTGCTTTCTGTAACGTAAGACTGCACAATGTGTAGAGAAATATGAAAGCCTTTTTCTTAAAGTGTTGAAAGTACAAGAATGACAGTATCCAGCTCCATTCCTCAGTAAACACTCCAGAGTGGCGACATTTTGTAAATGAAATGCCATCACCAGGCTTTGACTTTAGAACTTGTCTAAATCTTTAAAGAAATACGTGTTTGAAATTATTCAGAAGAATGTAACTTCATATTTGTGTATTAGTCCCTGAGTGGTGTGCCAGAGTTACTGTGCTGAATTAAAACTTCCTCCTTTTACTTGAACAGGTCAAATCATGATCATCAGGAAAACGGGATGGTTGCCAAAGCATCAGTCTGTGATAGGGGCCATATTGCATTATTCGCTGAATGGTGGAATACAACTTTGGATTCTTCAGTGGTGATTAACGTGGAACAAACAGTACAACAAAGCTACCAAGCGTCTTAGTGGTTGGGATTCGTACATAAGCTATTGAGCTTCTGGAAGAAGTGGAAGAGGCTCTTGCCAAAACTGGAGAATGGTGTGGACGCCGCTGCTTAGAGCCATTTGGATTATATTGTCATCTGACATCGAGATCCTGCAGCTAACATAAGGTAGGCTCCTCCCCCAGCTATTGCAAAAACAATGCTCTTCATATTTTGATGTGCAAGACAGTGTTTTTACTTTAAAGAAACTTGCTTTTTAACCTTCTAGTTGTTGTCTTTGCCTTGCTGTTGATGCCTACCAATAGTTTTGAGTGGTGTAATCTGACAGAAATGTCTTACTAATGGTTTGGTAATGTGTATGTCTGAAATGTAGAAGAAAATTGGAACATGAAAATATTTTTGTTTTCAGAGTTAATATATTTTTCAAGGTAATGACTTCATTGGGACTAGGAGTGCTTAGCAACTCTAAAAATCAGACTAATTAACTTCTAGGAAAAAAAGTGAAAACAGTTTAAACAAAGCATTTTCTACAATTATGATTTTCCAAGTAACAGACTTTCTGTTTAAAGACATGTTACTATTTTGAATTCAGCTCAAGAAAACATTATATTATTTAACCTCTCTTCCCCAAACAGTAACAAAATATCTTATGTACAGTTTGTGTATGGGAGAGAACAAATAGAAATATTTCATTTAAAAGTTCAAGGAATCCTTTTGTTTCATATGTTTTTAAAGGCTGTTGATTTAAGGCTTCTTTCTGGACCATGGTTGCATCCTGATACTATGAAAGTCTATCGGATGGGGACAGTGATCTGTTTCCTTGTTATTATATGTGGTGACTGATGTACAAAAAGGAAATGTGGAGTAAATAAATTATTGAAGAGGAAATAATTTCATGAATCTAGATTATATGTTAGTCCAATGGTGAGGAAATGGTTGGGTCCCTTAGTGAACTATTGCAAAGAAAACTTTAAAGTGGTTTAAAATCTGATCTTTTATACCTGTTTTGTATATTTCTTATTTATAGCTGAAAATGAATGACATGAAGATAGTTGCTTTTGCTGTGTATTTCAGCTCATCTGATTGGTTCATGTCTCTACCATATGTAGGGCAGACTAGTATTCCTAATCTTAAGAAAAGTGCTGAGCTGGCTGCCCTAGTTTAGAGCAAAATAGAAATCTGAACAAATAATCACTTGTTATCCTTTTCAGTTACAAACAGAGATAAAAGAAGCAAAAAATACAGTCTTATTTTCCTGGTTCTGACTGTTTTTTTAAAATAAAGATCTACTCTCAATTTCTTGCTTATTGAGGATAAGCTTTCTGCTACTTACTGAACATCCTTCATGTATGTCTAGATTTCCATTCTTAATATCGTTCTACGTTGATATTATTTGTGAACTTTGCATAGTTTAAGTTAGCCATATGAAAGTCTTTGTTTTCAAGTCTCAAAAAAAGGAAAGTCCTAGACTGCTTGTGGAAAAAGGGGGGGGGAATAATAATAAAAAAAATGTGCTGTGTAAAAACATTTAGAGCTGCTATTTAGCATCATCTTAGGAAAAGAAGCCCAGTCATTAAGTTTCTATATTTGAAGGAAACCAAAACTGCAATCCTTTCTGCTTTCTGTGCAGAGTCTCTTCTTGATCATTTCTTTCTTATGCCTTAGAAGCTATTCTGAAAAACTAATCTGGACAGTGGCTGTTCTTCATAACAGATAGAGAAGATATACTTCATTTATCTGCATGAAGGCTGATAATTTCCATCAGCACAGAAAACAAATTTTTACTTATATTTAATGTAAATGGAGACAACTGCTTGCCTTTTGCTTTATTGGAAGGTTTAAGTAGATTGAATTTTATCATTGCCATAGGGTTTGGGATACATTATGCAAATTATTAAATATATTTGTGGCTTTTTTAAATGTGGAATGTTTCAAACATCAATAGCTTAGTGACAAAACTGTTAAGATTTAAAGAGGAAGAATACAATTTATCTGGCCTCATGTTACTTTGGACAACTTCCAATAAAATGAAAAGAAGTATTCTCATATTGTGAGATAAGATCTGAGGAGAGAGGAAAAGTACAGTCAGCTAGGAAACATTTGGAGCAATAGTTCCCAATTAGGTAGACGTGCCGCACTGGTGAGGTGTGAGACCCTTGCAAGGCTTATAAAAATACAAAACCTATAAAAAACACTTTTTGTGGCGTCTCTCCTGGTTCCATGCAGGAGAGGCTTGAGTGTCACAGCTGTGTGATAGGGGCGACAGGGAGGGCTGGGGGAAGGAGCAGCACCTGGGCGATGGGTGGATGGGGGAGCACCTGCCTTAATTGAGGCAGGGAGCTGCCCTGGTACCTCACAGAGGAGAACTGGCCATGAGAAGGGTGGGAGCTGTTGCTGCTTTAGGGAATGATCTCAGGTATGCGAGCCATATGTTGTATTTATATAAAACTATGAAAAGGGGTTGTTTTGTTAGTTTGTCTGTAGTTATAGTTGATTCATTACTTGTTTTGCTTGTGGCAGTCCTGGAGGGTGATGGAAGTCCTTAGAGGTTCCCATCCTGGGGGAGCGACAGCTGTGTAGCCTGGTCAGCACAGGCTGGGGCTGGGCTCTGAACCTTTCCTTACAAGCCTAGCCTGGGATGTGTAGTGTTTAAACTGGTATTACAATTTAAAACTAACCAAGTTAAAATGAATTCTGATCTTCTGAATGGTGGTTTCTCCTTTGTACTCCCTGTTATGAAAAGCTTTTAGCCAATGTACTTTGTCTTTTGATAAAGTGTCTTGCTCCACATAGCTGAAGAGAGAGTAACCATGGGGAAGTCTCAGGCCAACAGAGCTTGAGTAGAGAAGAGATTTAATGGGTTGCAAGAAGTGCTTTCACAGTCTGCTGTGGATAGGTAAATTGTGGCGTTGGATCTGCACCCTGTGAGGAATGGACAGAAGAAACTAGGGCTCTCTTTGTAACTTCTGTCGATAGCTGATGGAAGAGATGGTATGTGGAATATCTTCCTTTAGAAGAATATGTAGGAAAGCAGAAAGCAAAATGTAATAATTTTTTTTTTTGATAGTTCTTTCCCTTTAGTCAAAATTATCTGTTTGAAGAAAGGGTTCTGGAATTTGAAAGGGTTTCCAAACAGTCCAAAGAGCATTGTGCAATGGTGAGGAGAAGGCATGGGGAATATGGGCTCTGTGCTCCTCACTGGAGAGGTGAGGTGAAAGTTTTAGGACAGGGCCCATCTGTGGGCATATTTCTAGGATGGTCTGCCGTAAACTTTCCATGGAYGCAACTGAGTATGTTTAGCTTTGGTTCCAGGGAGAAAAACATTGATCATATCGTGCTTTTCTTTATTTTGCTTGGGGCTGGTTGTATTTGGTGTACTTAAGCATCTAGCTTGGTATAGCAAAAATCAGAGTTGTAAATATGACACTTTCTTTTTTTAGTTCTCAGGTTTCACTTGTTTGCCACCTTATCTGGTAACTTGAAGTACAGGATTCTTGCAGAATGGGTATGTGCATTGGAGGATGGTCTTTGTGCGTGCATGCGTGCGCAGATTGCATGAGAGAGGTGAAGAAACGTTGGTGAAGTTTGGAAGCAAAGGCTTGCCATTTTTTGAAATCCAGGGGTGTATTGCAAAAACAAAAAAACCCCAAAACAGTATTCCAATACAGTTATGCTTTCACTGAGTATTTTTTATCATATAAAGAAAATGAAGCTTACAGACCAACATGTGAGATGCTTTCTGTAAAATGCTATCATTCACGTCAGGATGGAGTTATGTGGTTTCTGGCATTACAGCTGTTTTTCCTCTTGATTGGATTTATTTTATATAGCAAGAAGACTTCCAACTCGCTAGCAGATTCTGTTTCGATCTTTTGTTACTTGCATGGTCATAACATGGAATGTCAGCATTACCCCTTCTTCAGAGATAACAGGAGAGCACTGAAGGAGAACTGCAGATGTTTGCATGGATTTCCTCATGAACACCAGAAACAGTGTGGGGGGGTGGTGGTGGAAAGTGCACAGTTGTCATAAAAGTAACAAGTGGGCAATGGAAATGGGTATTTTTGAATTGATAAGTCTGGAGCCCCATTCAGTTGTGAGACAGTGATGATAGCTAAGGAAAGGAAGTGGTGAGGCATCTTGAAAATGAAGGCTAGTAGACAGTGATTGATGTGATCGAGAAGAGAGGTGGATATGGTGAAAATGGATTAGAAGCTGTTTGTCATAATTTATGTGTCTGTAGGCCTGTGTCATCAGGGCATTTCTAATGGGAAAATGTAGTGAAATCTTTAAATGGCCGTAACACAGGTTATAAATATCTTGGGGATCAGCAGTATTGGCTTTTATGGTGAATGACAAAATTGTTGCTGTTTAATGCTGGATGATAAATTAAACTTTTGGCTTTGCATGCTTTGAGTTAAATTTGCTTCAAAAATAATTGTTGTCCTCAGTTAGAGATTCGAGTCAGCCTTTTCTGTTCAGTTTTGCAGTACTATGCAAGGCAAGAATTCATGTAGATAAGTGGTTCAGGAATTCCATATGTTGTTTTGAGATGATCTCGGAGGTGAGATTTTCTGTGGCTGCTCACTTAGGCGTCTTTCAGAATTTGCAAACTGGCTTTCAGTTGGTATCTCTGTATTGCTCTGTGCATATGTCTGAAAATAGTAACAGTGGTGATGGCTCCAGGATGTGTAAGAATGTATCTTGGTTATGCAGCAGACCCTGGGGTGTTTCTAAGCAAACCGCTTCTTTTGTGCAGGCTGGTGTGGTGCCATGCAGGACATAAATTTAGGCCTGGAAGTGATTTAGCTGTATAATGGGGTTTCCGGGCTTGATCCAGTAGTAAGTGTTGCTTACTTAGCTTAATTAGCTAAGTAAGCTGAGCTCCTGTGGGACTGGGACTGGCGCCGGAGCTGCCTGGAGTTAGCTTGAGGGTCTCTTTCCTGGACTCTGCTGTGGGGTGTGAACACGAACTCAGTTGTGGTTGTAGAGACGCTGCTTTTAATAGCTTTAGGCTTCAAGCCTCAAACTGCAGTGTGCAGCAAGAGACATTCTGCCCGTTATGAGAGATATATAGCCTTATTGGTGAAAATCAGAATTTGCAAGATATATGATGAAAGATATGCTTTTTTTTAACATGGCCATGTTCACAAAGTTTCATGATGCAATATAGGCAGTAGCTTTATTTGTTTGAGCTCTTGGACTGGGCCTGTGGTGTGTGGTTAGAAATGGATCTTTTCTTGGTAAAAAACAGATACTGGAAGATAGGGTAGTCCTATTCCTTTTTCCCTTCTTTGCAAACTTCATGTTTTCAGTGCCTTGCTTTTTTTGTTTATTGAAGTTCATCACACTTGCAAAAGAAGGAATGAAAGAAAGATAGTTCTAAAGCCAGAAGTTTGTTCTTTATCATAGATATCCTTTAGCTTCAGAACTTGTGTACATACTTTTATGTTTTAGTCTTAAATTATGCATTTTGTGGTTTTATCAGTTTAAAGCTTTCCTTTTGTGCATAGTTAAAACTGTGTTCTAGATCATGGCTTGGTTTATCGGATTTGGATTGACTGCCATTTCGTCTTTTCAAATAGCTTCTTTTTCATGGCATCAACACCTGATGTCTGAATATTATCATCTTCAGAAGACTGATGCATGAGTATTTCTTGTCTAATTTAGTTGATGATTTGAATGTATAGTGAAAAACTTTGAGGGGAAAAAAAGTTGAATGATTACTGCTTTTAAAAACATAAATGAGAGCACAGCTATCAAAAATGTAAATTAGCTATTTCTGTAAAAATCTATATTGTCAACTCAGTTGCACTCTATGCATCAGCTGTCAGAGTGAGCTGGAGAGAGTTCAGTGTGCATCTCCTGAAAGAAATCTAGTGCTTGGATGCTTCTGTGGTCCAGCCTCCTGCCAGCTTGTGCAGAGGAGGAGGGGGGCTATAGTCTGATATATTTTGGTTGTGCACCTCATAATGGGTCTGAATAAAGAAGTTTGGAAAGCAACAGTAAGAGAAACAATTTCTCCCTCTCCCTAGAGAAACAAATGGACATTAATTTGTTTAGTGTCAATTGAGATTGGTCCTAGGCCCAGTTTGGGCCCTAGGCAATCTAGATGCATCTAGATGCAAGAATAATTAGATTATCTTTTTCACTTTAGATGTCTTATGTGAACTCATACTAACAACTCTCCTTATATGCACTCTAATATCATATACTAGATTAAAACTCATACTCTTACATGAAATATTTTCATCAGCCCATTTGAGTCACCTATGGTACTTCCCCCTCGCCCCCCATTTAGTCCCCAACATTTGAACTGTTGTGTCTAAATTCAGTCATTCAGGTTCAACCTTAGCAGAGCCAAATAAGAATAGTTGTTACTGACTTCAAGAGTGATGTGGACCAATGGGGTCTTTGAGAAGGCAAGTCAGACACCAGAGTCTGAAAACATTGTCCTTAGGAAAAATATATAAGGTATAAAAACAACCCAAGCCCAAAGGTGTGGAGCCTGAGGGTAGCTTCATGAAGAAGATAGGTGGTTTCTTTCCTTCTATTTGGAGTAATGTTTAATGCATTCACAGTTCCTTTTCATTACGTTTTTGTCAATGGTCTCCTGTGCAGTGCTTGGTTTTGTTTCTTTGTTTTTGCTTGTTTTTTTTTGTTTTGTTTCTACTCAAATTGAAATAAACACCTTGTTCCAATTACCAATTTGTTTCTTAAAATACATCCTACATGCAAATTCTGATCAAGCAAAAAGATGTAATGGAAAAGTGTGTCAATTATATTAGTAGTGATGAGGAACATATTGAAAGAATAACACTTTGATCAGCTGTAAAACACTATCTCAGTTTTCAGACATACTGCTATTCCCCCCCCCCCCCTTTTTCCCCTCTTCCTCAAACTCCCAAAAGAAACCACTGAAAAACAGTGAGGTATATCTGATAAGCACTATAGAAATGAATGAATTTTTTTTAACATCTGGCTTTATTTTATGGCTTTAATTTTTATGTGTACATGCATGTGTATGCATAACTATGTATATACATAGCTATATATGTTGGTTGGATAAATTCATTGCTTTAAATTATGTATAGTGTTATATTTGAAGGGGCTAGCGGAGATTTTCTTGATCTTGTTTTAACACTTCCAGTAAAAATTGTTCCGAGTACCAAAACTACGTGTGGGATGTTAACCGTTGCGGACTTTGTGCAACTGGATTAGTGATGGTATATTTAAGACAAGTGAAAGGGTATTTGCAAAGGAACCATTCACGGGTTGATTTTTATCCTTTTGCAAAAGGACAGAAATCAATCTGCTGCTTTGACCTTGGATTGTGTGTTGCAGCTGAAATAGCTTTTGTCCAGAACTTGGCTGTAAAAGGCACTAAGGTAAGATATGAAAAATCTAAGGTAAAGGTAGGGTAGTAAGGGTTATGGTTCCACAAGTTTACAAAAACTTTATTTAAAAAAAAAAAAAAAAAGTGTTGGCACAGTTTTGTAAAGCACAGTCAGGCTGGCTGATAACTGTGTAAGAAACCATATAATAGGCACTGAAAAAGTCCCTAGCATCATTACAAATAAGAAAATGCAAAGCCTGGATTTGCAGACATGCTATAGGCTGTGTGTTTGGATAACTTCAGAACATGAAGGGGTGAGGGAGCTCTCTGGCTTGTTGCTCTCCTGTATCAGAAATGGTGTTTCTGAGTGATAGTTACAGAATTAAAGTAAGGGGGTTACTCTAGATGAATGCTGCTGTGCAAAACAGCTCAGAAATTGCCAGAAAGATTTTGCATATAGCATTTTCCCCAGTGATCCACTGTGGACAGTAGTATATGGCCACAATTTACCTAAGAGGAATGGGGGGTGTGTGGTTTTGTTATTGTTTGGTGGAGTGTTTCCCACTTTCCCAATGCCCGCATGTTTCTAAGCTAAAGAGGATTAGGAAGTAGACCTTGTTATTTCAGGTCAGTGTCTGGATTAACTTTGTAGCAAAAACTTGTTCTGGATCATATACTGGCATCACCACGTGGTAAAGTGGTGAAAAGGGGCATTTCTAGTTCTACTCAGGCAAGATCATGCCTACAAAGAAAAGGAGCCCTGTGGAGAGGGAGGGGTTGAATGTGGCACAACTGCTTGCCAGGAAAGGTGCCTGGAGGTTGTTACTGAGAGATGCGACTGCTTCTTGTGTCCCAGTGTTGAACTGGATTCTCTAAAGAAAACCAGAGTGCACTCGGTGAGCAATTATTGGCATATCTGTTGTACGGTAAATGTCATATTTTTCAGTGAGGCTTGACTTTATCCTCTTCCTGTCTTGACATTCAAAGACATGTTTAGAATTACTGCTGTGAACTGTAGACGTCTGAAATTTTGTATTTGGGCCTAGGGCCATACTATCGTTTCAGCAGTATTTATAGAACTGGCAAAATCTGTAGGTACTACTGGCTTTGTTTTTGTCCTCCTTCAAGCGGAAAGAGGAGCAAGCAATTCATTAAACATCAGAGAATATTTGTTCAATTTTTCTTAGCTTTTTTTGTATGTTTCTTTTCTGGATTTAGAGTTGTTAAACTGTAATTGCACTCACCTTCAGGTTCTTCACTATTCTATGTTGAAATTGAAATCAATAGAAATTTTATTTGAAAAATTTCAGCATTTAAAAGCTTTCATCAGTTATTATCCATTTAAAATGAAATCTCACGCTTTGGGAATCAGTACCTCACTTGGGAAGAATTATCAGTCTAGAAACTCTCTATATCTTTAACCAAAATTGTATCCAAATTATGTCTGATTCTTCTGCTAGGTTGATGTTAGTTAATTGTTTAACGTATCACTCATAAAAGATGCCATAGTTGAGTCGTTGTGTGTAGGTTACAAATCTTGGACTGGCTAGCAATGAAGAAGTATTACATCTATTAAAACCCATGCTTAAACCACAGGGTCAATAAGGACTTGTGACGTTCTGCAGCCGTCCAGCTTAGTGCACGTTTAATGCCTTTGGTGGTGGTGTGGTTTGTTTTGTTTTCCCCAGTAGGGTAGGGGGCCAAACAGGTGATGTACAGCCTTTAGCATATGCAATACAGTGTATAGTGTAGACTGTACCAAGTGAGAAACCTGATAGGAATGTTGGCTCGACCTGGAGTTAGGCCTGAATACTGTAACACCGATTTAACCTTTAGAAACCTGTGCAGTCCTTGGTTATCTAAATAAAACATGTATAAGCAGCAAGGAGCAAGCTCCAATCTACTTGTATTCAGAACCCAGATAACTTGATATTAACAGTACAGCTAAGCATTTACAAGTATGTGTGTTTGTAATTAGCTAAGTAATTTTATTCATCTCTGCCCTGAGAGAAACATTAAAATTGGGCCTATAATAGAAAGCAAGTTTCAGTCATAATTGTGGAGTGTTTTTTGTGACTCCATAACCCTGTTTTCAAAAAAATTCCCTGGTGCTGCAGAGGAGGTGATGTTGTGGTAGAGCTAATGCAGTTGTGAGCCTAAACTGAGCTCTGATGTCCTGCTTGGCTATTAACAATGTTCTGGGATATGAGACAAAACTATGCAAGTTAGTCTGACCAGTAGCTGACCTCTAAGCAAAAGACAGTACCTGTAACTTTTTTTTTCTTTTTTTCCAAACCTTCAGCATCTGAATGGTAACAGACAGTTGAGTAAGTGTCTGAGACTTGTTTTCTGTGTCTGAGGAAACCTGGAGGAAGGGAAGGTGTTAGGCCCCCAAGGTCAGTAGAGTTGGGTTTGAACAGCATAGAGAGGCATGGTCAAGAGACAAGAACCACACATTGGAAATATTAACCCAAAGATATTTAAACTTCTTCTCTTGCCAAGGGTCTAAACACTTGTATGGCACAGGAGTGAGGCAGTCCTTTCAGTATGTGGCACATAACCTCTGAGCTTTCAGAGGGTACTGGTTACTCTCAGAAACTGTAAATTAAATAGAGATGCATGTGTCTGTAAACTGTCTTCAGGTGTGTTTCCCTGTAAAGCCCATGGCTGCAGCCGTGTGGCCAGGTAAGGGTGACTAGGTTGGTCTGTGAAAGGAAAGATTCCCACCTTATTATTGCCTGAAAGTAAATAGCAAGCACGTTTTATCATTTCACAGTCTGAGTGTTAGAAGGACCTAAGTAATCTCTTTCATCTTTTTTTTTCTTTTTAATTTCCTAATAAAACTTGGAGTTTCAGAACTGAGAAATGGGAGCTTTGTAACAGGGTAGAGCTGGGAGAAGAATTTGAGTATTTTTCCACTGTTCAAGTTGTACAAGCATTTAAGGCCCTTTGGACTACTTTATACCTCTGCGCCCCAATAGAAAGCTAAGTTGGTGATTATTTGTTTTCGAATGGTATTTCTATGGAGCTTTGTTCATAAAACGTAGCTTACTTTGACATCCTGCTTTACTGCATATGCGTTGGCATATTTGAGTATCTCATAATAGTTGGGTATTTAAGACACAAGACAGATATCATTTTTAAATGGCTGCATACCACACTGTCCATTTAATGAGATGCTTGCTGGTGTGTATGCACCTATCTATGACCATCACCTTTTCCTTTAATAGAAGGAGACCTCTTTCTGTGAAGAGGTTGCTGAAGACCTTTTCATTAAAGTGCTGATTTCCTGAGATATTTTTACTTCTTGGCTTACTTAGCCATTTGTTCATTTGCAATTATAAATTGCCCTTGAGACTCTTCTGGTTACCACAAGAGTTGAAAAGTTGTAGCCAAAAAGCAACATCTTCCTGAATTTACTTCTCATCTTGGATTTATTTTAAGCTTTCAGATTTCTTCTAATTTTACACCCAAAATTGAATATATTACAGTAATTTTGTTAACATCAAAATGTTTCAAATTGTTCACATATAGCTCTTAAAATTTATAAAGGAGCAGTTTAAGGCTTTGAAATTCTTAACAGGTGCTCAGTGATGTTCTCAGTGTTTTGAGCTTAAAGAATAAAGAATTTAAATTCAATTATAATAACATTAAACCTTTCCCCTTTGCTTTGCAGAATTAAATATTTTCATTTACATAGCACAGAAGTTTAACTTTGTCTGCCTTTTTCTCCTGCTTATCTAACCTATTTCAAAGATGCATCTTTGTCCATGCAGAGTAGTAATGCACTTACTGATAATTTTATTGTGCTTATTAATAATAATTTGGACTAGAAATCCATATACAGATTCCTTAAATGCTCAGTCAAATGCCTTAGAACAGGGGCCTGAAAACAGTAGCCTTAATCACTTCTTTTACTTCTTGTTCTTAATTAATCGGTAGAGCAGGCTTGAGGAATATTAAGGTTCCATATATATATATATAAAAATTATATTTTTGGGGGGTGAACAAGTGTGGATATAATGAATGGCTCGAGCATGCCTGCATGGAAGTATGTGAGCTTATATGTCTTTCTGATTTACAGCTGGTGTAGGAAAAACTAACCTAGAGGTGGTTACTGCTATTGGTTTGAATAATGCCATGCATCAGATTCACCAGCCCACTGTCACAGCAGTTTATTTGTGGTAAAGTAGGAAACATCAAGTGTTTTCAGGAGTATAGAATAGACTCAAGACCTGCAAATGAACAACTGTACTTCTTTAAACTGCTACTTAGCATGTCCATGTAGGCAAAGCATATCAGAGACTGAAATGCATCTTCTCTGTTTCTAAAGAAATTTCATATGACTTTTGTTGGCTAATTTATGTCACATCTTGATCCTCTTGGAAGAGGGAGGATCAGTAATGCTCCCCTGTAATAAAATGAAGCATTTCTGGTTCTCACTTTCCTAAATTCTCAAATTACGTAATATATTACAAATTTTCTGAATTAACATGTTATTAAACACAAATGTGTCAAGAGGAAAAATGCCTTTTTTTCTAATGCCTTCTCTCTGACTTCTTTTTGTCTGCTTAATACCTGGTAAAATTTAATTGAGCATATGTGATTCAGTTCGGTTAAATGTCATACTTAAAAACAGATTTTTTGGAGGTGTTTTGTATATTTATCATTACATGTTTTCAACCTCAAACAAAATCTGGGTGCCAATACATAAGATGCATACCAAAATTCTATACATCAGAATTGAGAGAGGATGGATTTTTAGACAAAGCTTAGATTATGTTAAACATTATTTTCAGCATACACATTTTATGGTATATATTAAAAATAAAGAAACTGCATAAATCCAAATAAGAAGGGAGAGCATCTGTATGCACACGTGTGTATGTGCATGTATGGGCTTACAGGGGAAGACAGAGAGGGCTTAAAGGAAGTTTGTATATTTATCTTTGATGTTTTATTCACGTTTCCTGCAGGGATTCTTGTTTGAGCTTTGGGAAGTTGTTTAAGTGGTACTTACCTTTCTGAGGTTTTCTGTCTGTTGTCTGGGTTACTTCCATTTGCAAATGGATTTTCCCAGTCCATTATACAAGTCTTTGTCTTTTTTGCAGTGTTTTCTGGGTGAAGGTAAGAGAGCAGGATGTGGGTAAAGAATGAAGATTTACCTTTTCATGTAGCAAAATTTCATGTCCATTTAATATATTTAGAGTGGCTGTTTGCAAAATACAAATCTGAGTATGTAGATTATCCATTTAGAAAAAAAAATGAAATTACTAGGATCTTGTTAATTTTGATTTTTCATATCATCACAAAAATTTGAAACGATACATGTACTTCTGATTTCTTCTTTCTCTTACCTCTAACATTGATCATCAGGGAGAACTTGCATATCCTAAAAAGTCTTTGGGGCCCTCTGAGCCCCTTTAAAGAAGATAATTTTGTGGATTTAATTAATCCTAATGCCTGGGATTTGTTCCAGTAAATTCATACATCTGGGTGAGTGCCAAAGGCTTTCAATGAGTTCTCATAATTTGGGTATTGACCTTTTGAGGATGGGCACTAGAATCAGAGAATCATCCACATAAAACATGGTTCTTCTGCAGGAACTATTTTTAATACTCATTAGCATCTCGCAGACTGTGGCTTTAATGATGTTGGAGAGGCAGGGATGGATAGCAGACAATCTTGCTTTGTACTTGACTATATTGAGTATGATTTTTGGAACGCAGCTTATAACACAGCTCCCTCCAGAAGGAGGGAAACGGTGCATAGCAGTCTAATCCAACTTGAGAGAATGGTCACTGTATCTTGTTCTCTTAAGGGCTCTGAAGAAGTAATCCCAGGTAACCTCATCATAAGCTTTCTTTCAGCATCTGGCAACACCGCTGGTGAGTGCTGTGATATTGCAGTTGTCTTCATCAGTTGTTTGAGGTTGCCTGGTCCAGGCCTGGATGTAGCAAATATAACCTGATTTATTTTAATAAGTTTGAGTGCAAACTCATTCAACCTTTAAAAAGGGGAGGGGGAGAAAGGGGTTAGAAGGAATGATGGTGGTGACAAGCAGTCTCTTTGTGGTGGGACTTTGCCTGCTGGAGAAGTGAAGTATTACCACAAGAGAGGAAGACCATGCTAGGGAGTACTCAAGTGAGCTGGACACACACCAGACTGTGGGACTGGATGGAGTTGGCGCGGGTGCTGGGAGAGCTTGCCAGTGTTGCTCTGGGGCCACTCTTTCATATCCAAAAGATTGTGGTGATTGTGAGAGGCTCCTGATGGCTTGGAAAAGGTGAGAGTCAGGATCCGGGGAAGAACAGGCTGGTCAGCTTAACCTTGCTCCTGGGAGAGATTATGAGACAAGAAGAAAGCGAGTGGGAACAGTCCGTGTGGATTTACTAAGGGCAAATTGTGCCTGGCTGACCTGACTGCTTTGTCCTCTGAGGCAGGCACCTTGTTGCAGAGGGCAAAGGATGTCATTTACCTTGACTTTAGCAAGGTTTTTGATGTGGTCTCCTGTAGGACCCGTATAGCCAAACAGGAGAGGCGGTCTGGGTGGCTGGACTGCAGGTTGGGTGAGAGACCTGCTGGACCGCCAGGGCCCGAGTCAGTGGTTTGAAGCCCAACTCTGGCAGCTGGTGGTTAGCGGTGTTTCTCGAGGGTTGTTAGTGGGGCCCCTGAGCCTCTCTGCTTGTAGCTCCCTCTGTAACCTCCCCTAGTCCCCGCAGGGGTTTGGTTGTCCGCGTTGCCGGATCCAGAGCCAGTCCTGGGGTGACAGAGCTCCGTAACCTTGACTTCAGCTTCTGAGAAAATGGCAAAGTTAGGAGAAAGCCTGTAGAGATGAGGCATGCAAGACGAAAAAGGTAAAATTCCATGTAGAGGTGGAATTGTTAGTGGTTCAAGGTTTCAAGGGGAAAAAGCACAAGTGTGGAAACATATAATAAAATGTGAAAAGGGGGTGGTGGTGGTGGGGAGTAAGCAAGAGAAAGCCACTTGGCAATGTAAGGGATGCACTCCAGGAGATCGTGAGGGCCAATCCCTCTCCTCTCTGGACGTTGCCTGCCTGACTGGCAAAGACTCTTCAGATGTGTGAGGTTTTTTGTTGTTTTTTAGGGATGTTGAGCCTACTAATATTTAGCTTAGCTGCTTGTTAAATCCTAGCTGTCTTTAGTATGTTTTAGCCAATGAATAGTTGCTCAGTACTTCTTAAGGTGTGTATATTCTGTTTGGAGAGTCTCCTTGTGTGTGTGGCGTGCTGAAGCAGAGGAACTGCAACTTCTTCAGCAGGCCCTCAGTCCAGCGGAGGGAATTACTTTTGGGATGTGGAAGTGATCCTTGTGATACTTGGTTACAATTTATTTGAAACTTGCTCAGCCACTGACAACTATTCCTGGCTTGGTTATAATGGATATGGCCTTTTTTTACATGGCTATAGGAAATAGCCATCTTTTCCCTGAGCATGTCATGGGGGACAAGAACACTTTTGAACACAGCATAGGCTTTACTGTGTTGCTATGGTAGTTTGGTCTTTCTTCCTCTGAACTAGGAGATGCTTCTGAAACGCAAGGCAGTGAAGTCCCAGGAAACATTCCCCCCCGGCCCCCCAACCAGTGCTGTATAAATTAGAAAAAAAATGTCACTTGTTTTTAAGTCTATCTGGGGTGAGAACATTATATCCCTCTTAAGTTTTTTTTTTCTTTTTTTTTTCCTGCTTATATGGTGGGAATTTGATTTCTTCCTTCAGTTCTGACCATTTCATTAAAAAAAATAGTATTCAGTTCTCTTTCACTTGTCATTTTTATATGGGATCTAAGAAATCTTTCTACCAGGATTTTTATTTTCAGACTGGGTACTCTGGCAGTGTCTAAATCTCAACTTGTGCATTCTACAGTAAGGATTTCTGTTTGCTCTGTGCTTTCCCCCTGCCATCTGCTTATAATATCATTGTTGAAACTGGAAACTTTAGAAGTCTCTAGTTTGCTGTGACTGAAATCCACAAAGCCAGAACCTGGAAGGAGCCAGCTATCAATTCTCTGTACCTTTCCCTGTCTTTGCAAGGGAAAGTTTCAGTTATGCAGATGGTCTGGGAATTACGTTGTCCACTCTGTGCTCATCTTTACAGAGTTATTTATATCTAAGTGTGCTTTGGCAGTGTGGAGATGAAAATGACTTTTTTTTTACCTACCTACAAGAGAAAAAACCTGGAAAGTGTGGGTGAGGAGGAGCTCAGGGACAGGACTGGTGGCACTTGGTCAAAGTTCTGTCTTTCAGAAAGTTGTAACAAATGCATTAGATGACTTTTTTTTTTCTTTTTTATGGCAGATCAGAGTGCATACTGCACACAAACACAATGGCAACAACATAATTAACTTGAGGCCCTTTTTTGTAAGGGAGTAAAAGTGGTTAGACAAAAGGCCAGCCTGCCCCGGGTCTTCACTGACCTGCTGCAGATACTGCAGGAAGATCACAAGAACAGGGTGAGTTTGTATTTATGCTTTCCCAAAATACTCTCAGCTGCCACTGATTTGTGGCTTGGGAGTCTTGGACTTGTGAGTATGAAGCAGTGTCCTTGTAGTAAATCTTCTGAGAATTTTTATTCCAGTCACTTTTTGAACTTGTGTAAACTTTTAGTGTTCACTGCACCTGAATTCCCCAGCTTTCTTCATGTGCAGCAATATCCACTTGTGTTTGTTTTGAACCTGCTATGAGCCAAGTGTGTCTCTTAGTTCTTGTAACAGGAAAGGTAATCTTTTCCTGTTTGCCTTCTCCTGCTGCTTAAGATCTTGCAGAAATATCATCTCCTCTTAATGACCTCTTTCAAAGGGGTTGAGGTTTAAGAACCTCCTCACATAGGAACCGTTTGATACCTTTGATTACCTTGTCCTTTGCTTTGCATTTTCTAGTTTTATTATGCACTCTTGGGAAGTGAAAGTGGATTTATGTGGTGGTGCAAAGGATTCTCTATTCATTCTCTGTTCATTCCCTAATAACTGACAACATTCTGTTTTGTCTTTTAGACTGCTACAGCGAATTGAACTATTTTAATAGAAACATCTGTTATTCTCCCAGGACTTTGTTCCTTACTGATAGAACTCATGGCTGTGTATGTTAAGGGAAGACCAAGCGTTCCCTGTCTTCCTCCCACTCCACATGTGCATTTTTTATTGTTCTTTATTGAATTTCACCATCAACTTTAACACCCTAGTCATTGAAGATACTGAAAATCTTCTTCAGATGTTAAGGAAACACCCATCAGAATAAAGCTGAGGAAATGCAGCCCTTTCAAAACTGTCTCAGCTGAAGGTGCAGGCCAAAGAAGAGCTGGAAAGGCTAGTTCCTCTGGGAATTGGATAGCAAGTAGAAGATTCAGTAGAGTGGGTGTAGTTATGTTCTCACTCTTGGATAAAAATACTGAAGGTGTTTTATGTGTCCGATGTAACTAAATAAAAAGGAATATTGATTACTAGTTAGAGGTATTGATGAAACGGAGAATTTTAAAGAGAATCTTCTGATTGTTGCATCAGTGGCATTTGACATGTATTTGTGGAACAAATTTAGTGTGCCTTTTCATGTGTTTGCTACTTCTCTTTACCTGTTTTTTTTTTTTTAAGGGGGGGGCTTAGCTGTAGGTTTGTTGTTGATCAGTTAAGGGACTAAATCTTACATATAAATTATCTATTCTGAGGAGGGAATTTGTTTAAAATAATAATAATAAAAAAAAGCAACCAGATGCTTCAAGTAGCTTCGGAAAGAGCCAGTAGTACTGTCCTAAAACTGTACCAAGAACAGTGAAAATACCTTATTTCTCCTGTTTATGTTAGCTGAGCAAGATGTATAGGTACAACACAGTAAGATGGAGGTTGCTGCCACCATGCCTGGATGCAAACTCAACAGACAAAGGTGGGTTCAATGATTCATGTGAACTGTGACATGGCAGCTGAAAGGAGAGGTATTCAGAACAGGGTGCATCCCCTTTGTTACAATGGATAGAGGAATTATTTTTATTGACAGCTTCCAGTGTGTGATTTGCAAATTGTGTACAAACCCTGGGAATATCTGGTAGTTGCAGATATTTTGTTTTTTCTGAAACACATGACAAAAATTAGTCAGGCAATCTGTGTCCTCTGTGTGGGGGGTTTTTTTGTTTTTTGTTTTTTTTCTTTAAACTAAAAATCATGCATCTAGTTTAAACTATGGACTTAGGTCACTAGAGCTACTTCAGAGAATTATACAGACAATAACTGGGAAAGCGTATTCCTAACCTCTATTGCCAATTTATGTATTTCCATTCTAGGTGGGATTTTGATTAAAAGCATTTGAATTGTGATTCTTAAGATGTTGAAAATGGCTCTTTGGGAAAAAGTGTATGACAGTCACTTAGGATCGAAACATTAGGAGAAGGATCAGAGCTGTTCTAAACTGGTCCTAAAAGCATAGGGTCATTGAAGAAACTATTAATTTTTCTTAAATATGCCAGAAATAAAAGGCAAATCATGCCAAAGAGCACATATTGTATAAGAGAAAAATTGAGCCTCTTGAGTAAAATAGCATCACCATTTTAATCAGTCATGCCTAAAAATGCCTCCCCCCCCCCAAAAAAAAAAAAAAAGTTATATGTGACAGTAATGCATGGAAGTGCTTGGTGAACTTGAGTTTAAGGCATTGTGGATTTAAGTAGGTGACTAGTCTCCGGAAGCCACATCTGATGGGTTCGTGCATCAGTGCCAAAGCTGGAAAGAAATTAGATGAAAATGATACTTTGCGTGGCTATAAAAGGAAACTTTGGTATCCAAGATGCAACTCAGGAGTCTTTTAAGGCTGTTTTGCTGGAGGTTCATTTATCTATTTAGGAAATGAGACATCACCTCTCCTAATCCTAAAACAGCAGGAGAGAAAGAGCACTTGATTCAGCCATTTGCCCAAGAAGGCTTTTGGGAGTAACTAATTCTGTCTTATCCTGTCTCAGTCTGTTAGTGTTGTGTAGTACCAGTGATGCTTGTCTCCCATGGAAGGTTCAGAAGTCTGCGTTTTTTGCACAGGACACCTCAAAACTTAACAGTAATAACTAGTAGAGAACTTCCATTATATATAATCCATGTCAATACAAACTGAATATTCTTGTTTATTTAGCTTGAAAAGAATGATGTAGGGAACCGTAGTGAGTATGGCAGGAACTAGTCAGACTTTGTTGGTATGTTTAGCAGTGCTAATAGGTTAGTGTGCCCAGTATGTTTCTCTTAGGTAAAGGAGGTTCTTGGATGGCAAGCCCTTTTGCTGCTGTAGGACACCCTTTAGTTTAAGTGGGTGAGGTTGCAGTGACCCCATGGTCATCACCCTCTGGCACTTGCTTTGTCAATGGCGTGTGCACAAGTTATTCACAGTGAGCTACAGAACTGGGCTTACTCATAATGAAATATATCAGGGATCATTCACACAGGTGTTTATTTTCTGCATTTTTCTCTTTGCTACTCTGTGGCCAGTAGCCTCAAATTAAAAGGGGCCGAAGCCAGCGAGGAGAGCAAAATCTCTCTGATGGCCCATGTTACTTTGGGGTTTGGGTTGCTAGAAAAATACGTCCTTTTTCAACATGATGGATTTTGAAAGAATGACTTGTTTTGCTGTTCTGCTGACAATGTTGATATGGAAGAATAAGTCACGGGCTCGTGGCCCTGTTTAGGCACAGTGCTTAGCTCCCAGCATAAATGGCATAGTCTCAGCCGTATGTGCGTGGCAGGCCTGAGAGAAGCCAATGTGCTGAAAACTCTCCTTAGTGAAAGTGCTGGCTTCCTGGGCTGCAAAAGCTGCCCTTTCCCCCTCGATGCGACGGGAGCCGGTGGAGGAGAGGGCTTTTGAGGAGGTGTCAGTGCTTGATAGCTGTGCAGCAACCTCTGTGTGCTGGATTACGGCGCCAAAAGGAGAAAATGAGTCTAGAGCCCTGCCTCTTCAAACAATATCCGTTGCACTTATTGAAAGGCAGGTATCTGATCAGTCGGATCTTGCCTCTGGTATCAGATGGAAGTTGAATATTGCATTAGTATCAGATCTATTTAGAACTTATTTCTTTTTGAGTGAATGTTAAAGAATGATTCCTCTGTTGGAAAATAAAGGATAATCTGTTGATAACAACCTTCTTGAATCCAAGGGCATCAGGACTGCATTTTGAAAAGTGGTGTTTCCTAAGAAACGGATCATTTGGGAGAATAATGTTTTCTAATTAGACTCCTGTGAAGAGGTGCAGAGAAGTCATTTGAGTGCTTTGAAAAAGATACTCTTTGAGAGTGTGATAGTTCAATTCTCCATCCAGTTAAAAGTACTTAGTGGAGATTTATGTAGTGCTTTTTTTTTGTTTTGTTTTTGGTAATAAGTTGATGTACTTTTAAAGAAGTCCAAACCAGAAGTTTATTTCTGATAGTAGGGACATACTGTCTGCCTAGGGTGTTCTGGTCAAGGGCTTTAACGCGTGCGTTGCTGTGCTGTCCCAGTGAGTGACCTTACTTTCATCACTAGCTGTGTTTTTTTTGGATTTGTATAACACATTATTTCTCAACTTTGTAGTTGATGCTTAAGTCATCTGGTAAGGTATTTCCATTTTGCATTCCCTTCTTCTGTTTGAAAAAAACAATGTGATTTGCAAGCAATCCCAGTTAAATTGAAATGAAGTCTGTCCTCTGTTTCCAGCACTACTTTACATCTAGATGGTATGTTTACCTATTGACATGTCTGAGATCACAGAAATAATGACATGTTATTACTAAGTTCATATCTCTACAGATAGATCTAGCACTTGAAGCAGAGCTCATTCCCCTTTGTTATTTATGAAGAATAAAATAGATTCTCTTGTACATTATAGCTCTTGGGTGAGGAATGCATTTTGGAGAACTTAAAATCCATTAATTTACCTGAGCTAAATGTGGCATAATTTTAAACAGGGGACATTTAAGCTATTTAGTATACAGTCAGACTTCTGATTCCAAGTGGTGTATCTAACAAAATTACCTATCTCAAACTAAAAAAACTTCTAGGTTTAATAGCAATTTTTATGCTACTATTCTTGTCTGATGGGAGATGAAAAAATGTTTTAATTCAGAAAACTAGAAGGAGGATTTGGTTCTCTTCAAAAATAGCTGTCCTTTTATGTGGTTTCCACATGCCACAATGATCCTAGTATCACATTCTGCTCTGTCTTAAAGGAAAATTAGATTGGTGTGGTTTTTTTTAATCATGATATGATGATTTCAATCTTGCTACGACTGGAAAATCTCCTAAATGGGTTTTAATCAGATTAGCATATTTAAATCAGCATTGGAAGACCATGCAGTGGCTGGGCTTGTGAAAGAGGAGTTGGCAGGTTGCAGCATGTGGTGCACGTGTGAAATCGCTTCTCTGAGGAACACTGAAGCCTTTGGAATTAATGTTACCTTGCTAAGGCCATGCCAGACTCTACTCTTGCACTCTGTGGTAAGAGCGGGGCCAGTATGAGTTGTGAGCACTTCCTATGCTATTTAATCTGCCATTGAAGGTTTTAGCACTACTCTGATCTCCTTTGGAGTCCTGTCGCTGTACTGCCTTCTGCTATCTGATGTGTTAAAAGCATAATAAGATGGTGGTCTGGGGGAAGATTGAAGAGAGGCGGCTACTTATGCCTGTGCCAAGTGGAGAAGAATAGACTGCAATTTCACACCTTTTGTTTCCGTATTGAAACATCAGTTGTAAGACCTAGAGAATAAATACATTTTCTGTTCTTCTGGTTTGGTGATCTTATTTAGGTAGAACTTGAAATGAAAATCCTCCAGGCCAGCACATGAAGCCTTTTCTTGTTCTGTTCCAGATCTTTTTTTTTTTGTGTGTGTGTGTGTGTGTGTGTGTGTGTGTGAGAGAGATGGAATAATCAAATGTCCAGTTTTACCAGTGCTGCATCTGCAGACAAATAAGAATGTGTCCATAATATACTTTTCCATTACTTTTGTACTAGGGCCATTTCCATTACATGATTTCAGTGTTAGGAGTGAGACACTATATAAAGTGTATTGTACATTATACTGAAGTAGGTGGAGTGGCATTATCTATTCTGAGTTCATGTTCTGTGGTATGTAAATGTAGCTAGTCTGTGTGGGATTTTTTTGTTTTTCTTTTTTTTTTAAACTTCCATTAGTTTTGGTTTTCTTGTTAGCACAACAACAGTGAAATGGCACTTTTGTTTCAATTGCTGTCATATTAGTAAAGTGTTTCTGTGGGTTTTTTTTGTTTGTTTTTGTTTTTTTTAAACTAGTTTGGCATGGTGGTGGGAAGTCGTGTTAGGTAGAGAAACAGGATGAGGAATTACTGGTGATTCAGTTCCAAAGTTTTGGTGGTTTACGTACAAAATTGATGGGTAGGCTTTATTTGTTCCTGTTTCTTTTCAGTATCGAAATGCACTAATATCACAACAGTTGATTTCATAGACAAGAGGATAAAAGCATAAATGCTTTTTACAGCATTTATTTAGAGAGAAAAATGAAATATATTATTTAAGATCCCTTTCTGAAAGACCAGAGTTGACCAAAGTAAATTTGTTCTTGAAAAAAAATCTTATAGTTAAATACTTTCTTGAAATAATATTGAGTTTGAAATCGTCAAGACAGTGAGGTCTGGGCATATATAGACTTGAGAATATTACAGTAAATAGAAATATTTGTACATTTATTGTGGAACTTGCAGAGAAGAGCAACTGGCTGAATGGTAGGAGGCTGCTGGATTTCGGCCTGAGGTGTAAGCATTTGACAAAGGTAGCATGCTCATATAGAGAGAACATATATATTTATTTTTTCTTCAGCATAGTAACGCTTCCATTCAAAATTAAGAAACAAACCAGAAGTAAAGACAAGAGAGATTGTTGTCATCCTCTGGCGTATGACATAGTCAATTGAATTTGCTAAATGTAAGCCATATTTCTGGCAAAGTTTTGGTTATTGTGAAGGTAACAGTTTCAAATCAAAATGTCTTAGAGGTCACTAATTGATCAGAATTAGCTTTTCTTGGGGGTGGGGGGAATGAGCACAAATACAAAACAAGCTTAAAATGATGTTTTGTATTGTTCATGCAGATAGTACTTGAAACGGTTTCTGCATCCTTTCTTTCAAATGATTTTAGTGTAGAGAAGTGTATCAAGGGCCATTCCTTTTTATTTTTAAATGCGTTTATAAGTGTTGAAAAAGCAATGTAAGGCTATAGATAAGCATTATTTCTTTCATTGTCTTTATGTGCCTTTTGTCCTCTGCCCCTTGAAGTTAGAGACCCCTTTCAGTGGCTCTCACTGTGTAGCAGAGAGAAACAGAATGTATGTCTTAACATCCTGATTTTGTAAATGCTTATGCACTTGTTTAGAATGTCAATAATCTCACTGAACTCAGTGGCATTAATAATAGGGAAGAAGCTAAGGGCCTGTATGAATATTTGAATGATAGCGTTATTTCTGTCTCTTTGCTTAAAAAGGAATTTTTCTGTTGGGCAACACACAGTGATGAATCTGGTGGCAAATTTTCCTCTGAAGAATGAACATTTCCTGTGTGGTGTGGGTTTTTTTTTCCTACCACTTCCATTTTGCAAGTAGAGAGTTTCCTTTTTGGTTAGCAGGATTTCATCTACGTTTTAAAATGATGGGATGTTTTCTTTTGGAGGCTTTTTTAATTTGCTGTAGTTCAAGGATGGAAATAGTTAAATAGAGGAAAGATGACAGTTAATAAGAGAACATCACTGTAAAAACTCAGGATTTAAAACTGAATTATCCCAAGGAAAAAAAGCCCTAAATGTTCTGTCTTTTCTGTCCTCTACTCTGCTCTTTTTTCCTTCCCTTCTCCACAAGCAAGAAGATTGAAACAAGTCAAATGCTTTCCCCTCCCTCTAAACAAGAAGATAAAATATACTTATACACCTTATTTATCTATGTTGCCTTGCTGTCTGCAGCACATTGGTAGACCTGTCTATCCAGGGGGGATAGAATAAGAACCAAGACCCTAATTTTAGCAGAGCATTTAAGTGTATGCTTACATCCATTCCTATTGAGGCCAATACTGAGGTCTAGATGTTGTTCTAAATAAAAGTACTTTCCTGAATTGGAGCATGAGATGCAAAGCATTTGGCATTAGAGCCGTAACTAATGTGTGCTCTGTCCAGAGATATTTCTGATACAATCATCTTTGCAATCTGTTGAGTAACAGCTTGATGTACATTTGGATATTCTGTGTACCCCAAAGAATGGAGCAAGGTAATCCTTTGAAAGGAGAAGGACCAAAAACAATTTCGTGGTGAATCCAGTAGAGACAGCAGTAAGTTTGAAACCAGTAAAGCTTCTAGAAATTATTAGAAACTCGACATTTTCTTATGTTGAGTCTATATACTATTAAAATATTTCAATGCTGTTTAAATGATTAAAAAATATTTATCACTAGCAAGGTGAACAGGAAATAACAAATTGCTCTCCAGATATCACATTGCTCCTCATTAGATCTTCTTTTTCATAATTTATTACAGCAAGATCCAGAATAGGCTTAATGAAACACTACAAAACAATCCCCTGTTTCTTTTGTCCCTCATACGAGGGTATGGCTTGTGATTGAATATGGATTTGAAAATGCAGTGCAGTGTCATACCCAGGGCCTGTGCTTTGTTGTGGAAGGGTTCTCCTCCTGTGTTAAGAAGGAAGATGACTGTATTTTGTAGCTACTAGTTGTTGCTTTGGGCTCTTGGCAAAGTGTCAGCGTAGCTTCTGGTTGGATGAAGTTCAGATGTGTCTGTTTAACAATAATATCTTTTGGCACTGTGTTATGTGTGGCTTGGTCCAGCAGACAAACGTGTGTTTTGTGCAGTCTTCAAATAGAAGTGCTGTAGGAGTGTTTGTTTTAATCAGTATTTAAACCTACATTGTGGCATGGCTAAAAATAGCTAGCCTATTTTGTTAGAATGAAGAAAGTGCTGTGAATATAAATGAAATGGTATAAATGGTTGAAAAGTGAATATCTTGTGGATTTAAGGGTGGTTTTTTTTGTTTGAGGAAGAATAAAAGTTTCATGTGAACAACAGGTCATGAAAATTATCTTCAGTATGTTTATAAACAGCTGGATTTGGGATGTATAAAGATGATGATGCACCAATGTTGTGTTTGATGCCTTACCTTTGGTAAGGTCACAAGTGCTGCCTGCACTGTTCTAAAATCCAGCTTGTTCTATTTGGCTGTGTTGAATATGGTAAAACTGTAAAGGCAATTTTAAAGCACATGGCTGAGAATAACTTTAGTGTTTGCTGCAGAATTCACATAGATCTTTACATCTGGAATGTGCAAACCCATGAGTTATCTCCTCTTAATTATGTGCTTGACATTTCTAGAGCTAAATAAGAATGATAGTTAGTTGTGAATGATATCTTGCCATGCTGAAATGTCAAGCTTTATTTTATTGCAATAAAGTCCAACAGAGTAGTAGTTATTCTCAGCATCAGTATTTTTGCTAGTGTCAAACTGCTGATACAGCATTTGTTTAATACAAATGGACCTTTGCACCTTTGTAAAGTGCTTTAAATCTAGGAAAAACGTATGCCTGATCAAAAGGTTAATCCTGACAGATTATTGTAAATTATTTCTTGTCTGTGTGGAGTGGGTGCAGTCAAATTGCTTCTCTGTTGCACAGTCCAGTGTATGTTTGGGAAAGCGGGAGGGTGGTGCCGTGGGCTCTGGCGGTGCAGCAGGGAGGCTGCTTGCACTGCGCTCTCATGTGGTTGAACCTGCAAGTACCGCAGCTACGCTCGGGGTGACCGGCCCCCTTTCTGCTCCTCAGCACCTTGCATGGACCACATTCAGGCCTTGTTCCATCAGAATATGGAAAAGGCATGCTTAAATAAAATTGCTAACATCAAACTTCAGTGGCACTTAAATGCTTCAATGAATCGGGGCCTCAGTTTTTTTGAGAAGGATGACGTTTGCTTATTGTCGTGTGTGCTGTGTTTCTAGTCCCATGGCTGGTAATGTAGTGTGGGGAAAAAAATTCCAACCATAAACCAGTGAGTCCTGGGTAACCCCCAGCAGTAAAAAATTGCAGTTAGAGAACTGTGTGCTTAACCAGCCTCATAGCTCAGATTTAAGGAAGTTTCTAAGCTCCAGTCCAGTACCTGTCGCTTCCTTTTATTTTTATTTTGAATGCAAAATCCTAGGAAATCTAACTGAAATCTACATTTACAAGCCACAGTGTAAGGTTATGCAAAGGTTTTGGACCATACCCATATAATTACTGTGTTCGCATTAGTGTATCAACTATATTAACAAAATATATTTTGTAATATTTTAATGTTAGAATGTATAGAACAAAATTTTTGTATGAGGGGCATATCACATTGAAGGAGGCAAAGTAAACTTCTGAAAATTACAACATTTGTTATTTCTGTTAGAGTTTCCACGTAGCTATATGGGCATGCACACATTTTATAGAGAAGGCTATGCTTTGTTTGTGGTATGAGCAGCTGCCTAGCTCCTGAGAAATGAAACAAGCTAATAAATGAAGCACCTTTCACCTGATCACCCTCATAAATCTTATGCTGATAACCCTAAACAACCCTTAAACAGGGCACCTACTCAAGATCATTATAACACATAAGAATTTCCAGTTTTATTAATTTCCAGCTTTATTTAATAAAAACATATTTTGCCAGCGAGAGACACAAACTTGTGGTATAGCCCAGAGATGCAGGTATTCACTGCCTGAAAACTACTTAATTTTTTTTTTAATGTTTTTCTGGGAAGGAAGAAGTGTGTAAAAGATGAATGTGGTATGTTTTGAGAAGCTTCATCTTTAATATCTTTTAGTCCATAGAATTCAGAGTCTGCCCAACGTATCTGCAATGCAGGACGACATGCTCTCAGCTGTGGCCACCATTTTCCTTCAAAATATGCTCTTTTGAAATGGATGATGGGTTCATTGCCCTCTCTCACTTGAGAAATGTTCAAGCCCGCATTTCCCATCTTCCCGGTGAGCGCCCTAACCACCTATTTAATAGCCTGTTTTTGTACAGGGCGTCCTTTTGCTGAAGCTGCATCAATACGCAGGGCAGCCCGGTGGGGGAGGCCTGTGGTTAGGGTGCTTGCGTGCCCATGGGGAACTGCGAATTCCTATCCTTAGTCCAGCAGCTGTTTATATATTTTATCCAACAACTGTTTTGGCTTTTTGCTTCCTGCTGCTCTAGCTGGTGAGGCCTCCCTCCTCTTTCGCAGCATCTTTCTTTCTGCTTATTGAAATGAACCTCCTATTGTAGCTACCCAATTCCATAAATTCCTCTGCTGAATTCCTCTCCCTTGGCCACAAAAAGCCCCTTATTCTCAGAGGGGGGAGCGTTTTTGCCTGGCCTCTGGACAGCTGTTCTATTCAAAACCTCTCCCCCAGAGCAAGAGGCATCCCACAATCCGTTGCTTTTTTCTTTACCATGGTAAAAGCTAAAAGAATGTTTAACAAAGAATTGGAATTTGCGAGGGGAAAAACGTGAAAGAAACTTAATAGTTTCAGGAAACTGATGAATAATATATTTGCCTGTAGTATTTTTTCTTCTACTAGCAATTATATAGTATTTAAAGTAGTCTGTTTCTTAGCCTTTTATATATCTTTTTGAAAGTTTTATCCATATTTCTAATCAGCTAACAAAGCAGTAATTTAATACAAACATCTTATGTGGATCTTAATGGTGAGTCACTTATTTTAATTATTTTGTACTATTTCAAACAGCCAACTCTTTGGGCTAACGCAAGGTAGCATGAAATCAAAGTACTTATTACATGCTTAGGGTTGATCACAGATAGGTGATTAATAGGCTATATAATATTTTGAAGTTTCTGGAGTCAGAAATTTTATGTAAATGCCAGGTTTAATAGTCAAATGACTTAATTTATTAAGTAACATTGAAAAATTAGGAATTTAATATAAAGTTATTTCTAATCAACTCCAACTATGGCAAGCCTTGTTCTCAAAAAGAATACCTCACTGCTTGGAGATAATTGGGGCCATAAATTTGTGAAAAATCTTTTTTTTTTTTTTTTTTCTGGAAGTTATGTTTTCCAGTTGCCTTTAATCATTTAAAGCTATTAATTTCTTTTCTCTTAAAGGTTTATGTTTCCAGCAAACAATACTTTGATTGTGTGAAGCACTTGTTTGCAATATGGATTTGATGGTACAGAGTGATCATAATCTAAAAAAAGTATCTATTTTAGAACAGTTCTCTGAAATTGGTGATTTCAAGGAAAGCAGTCACCTTTAAAATTATAGTTTTTGCCTCTGTGTTTACATAAACAACAGTAACTTAGAGTGTTCTATTATAGTGTGTTATCTCAAAGCAAGATGAGAAATAAAATATTTCCCTCTAAATTTTCAGCTGATTGCTGGGTGCCTCCTGCACACTCAGTCCTGCCGTGTTCTTGCAGTGGTCGCTTGCTTTGCCTTTTTCTGGTGGAGAGGCCTTCTAGTGGCAAATGAGGACCCAGTGAAAAAATAGTCTCTTCTTCTGAATAGATTTAATTTTGCTTGGGAATGTTCTTTATTGCTGCTTTCCTGGCAAATCACACACGGGAACAAGACTGCCATTTTGAAAAGCCAGTGTTTTTCTGTTTGCTCTCACTGTTTCCTTATCTGCGTCATGGCACAGGCACATACAATTAGGTTTTGGTTAACATGGAGATCTTGGAGGGCTCCAACCTCACACCAGTTATTATAGGGTTTATTCCATTTGCTCCCTGCCTTGTGCAGCTGTAGAGGCAGCTCCATGTTTTACTAGCTCGCTCTCTTGAGCATGCATGTACAGAGCTTATTTTGGTCTTGCACAGATGCCTGACCTGAACCCTAAGTATGTGCTTTAATATGATAGATTACATTTCTGAAGGAGCCATTACACTGTATTGTTTCAACAATTTGCTTACTGAATATGGAATCGGTGGACAAAAGCGTCCCCCAACTAGGCCTCTGACAAAACAGACCACAATGGCTGCATTATCAGTGCTGTAATATGCATATGAAAGAGTCTTTAAATATGCATTTTCACTAACCGTTTGTCTATTGTGTCACTGATTCATGTAATGAAGAGTCCCTAGGTATTCATTAACATGCGTTGTTTCATAAACATTTCTTGTGCAGAGCTCTTAGCTGTCACTATTCTGGTGGAATAAATAATATAACTGCAATATTTCCATCTTTTACTATTATTATTATTACTTTTTTAAAAACAGCCAGTTAATGTATAGAAAAGTGTTAAAAGTACTGACAGAACCATGCAAAATATTTAGTTCAAAAAAAATTATATTTAAAATTGTCGTCTTGTCTTGTGGTAGCGTTCTTCCCCCCCCCTCCCCCCCCCCCCCCCCCCCCACACACACACACACTGGTGATGAAGCAAGCATTTCAATGAAACCTAGACTTTCCTGGTCACAACTCCAATTTGTTTTGCTGATCTCTGATGTACTTACTGTTACTTAAGCATACAGGGCTGGGAGAGGATCTCCTTAATTACTGACTCTGGTCCTTTGTAGGACCCATGTCGTATAATTTTTGTGGATTAAGCTCATTCAGCAATTTTGCAAATCCAGGCCAGTGTGTCTTGTCTTCTCATTGCTGGGTAATATGAGAAACCATGTTTTAACTGTTGCTAAGCTTTTAAGTTTCTACTCTGCTGTGGTTGTGTGGAGGCTTGCGTTACGTCAGCTGTAGCTTGAGGAGCCACACAAAGGAATAAGCAGCCTTGGTCTAGTGGCTGAGAACAAGCTTTAGGAAAAGATAGCATTTGACTACCAGATGCATTCGAAGCCAGGACTACCAGATGCATTTAAAGCTAGGGCTGCCAAGTGCTACCCCATCTGTTTTGTGATTAGAACAGCAGCTTTTTTATGCTTATGCATTCATTACATAGAGGGAGTGGCTACTTTTTTTTTTTTTTTTTTTTTTTAATATATGACCTCATTGGTTTTATGTAGTCCAGGAGAGTTCTCTAGTGTAAGTGTGAGGAAATAAGACTCAAAATCGTCTTTTTCCCTTGAGATGCAACTGTTTCACAGGATCCTCACGGGAGTTTTTCTCTCACCTTCATTTTCCTTGCAGTCTCCTCATGTGTTATGCTCTCTCAGACCTTGGCCAAAGCTCTTGTCTTTTCAGATGGAGAAATAATAGGAAGCCTTCAGGAATCGTGTGAACACTGTTGTACCCAGGCAGCAACAACCATCCAAATTCACTTGGATGTTAAGTAGGGGGTGTTAAGCATGGGGCAACTCTGCAAAATTTTATTCTTGCTGTGCTTCTCGAGAGAAGGTGGCCAGCTGGTAACAGGTGGGCTGCTACTGAAATAGCAGGGGACACCTGGAAAATAAGACTTGGCTTTCTAAGGTACCTAGGCAGCACCTATGCTCCTGGGCTTGCAGTTGCCGCAGGGCAGCTGTCTCCTCTCCAGTGAGGTGCAGATTTCTGTGGTTTGAAGGCATAGCCAACAATGAGCCTTAGAGGGCTTTGGAAAAGTGTGTGAACAGCCTTAAAAGATGTGATAGCAGCCTCTGACATTCAAATACAACTCTCACCACCTCATTTTCTAATCACTGCCAAAGTCTTTCAGGTCTCTGTATGCAGCTACCTATAGTGTGGCATTCACATGTTTATGGTTTTAGTCACTTCTCGAATCACTGGAATGAAAGAAACAACCATAGATCTTGATGCCAGAAGATTTGCTTGTGAATTTTTCTAACTTATTACAGATAGTAGTGAGAGAATTTTAAACGTGGCTGGAGATACTTTTCCATCTTTCCCTACCTTTTCAAGTTGTTTTCTTTTTGATTCAGAATTTCAGAATGTATATCCCAAATATTGATCTAAGGTCCTAAATTATGTGTGTGGTAGCTGAAGATCTTCCTTCTCACAGCATTAGCAGTTTATGGCAGCATTTTTTCCTCATTGCTCAGTGCTTGTGGAGGTTGCTGCCACTGAGGCAGCAAAATTATTTCTGCTGTGAAAGGATTGGAGTTTGAAGCCTTTGGGTAGGACGCTGGAGTCAAGTTGTGAATTCTTATTTAATCTTTGTTCATGACTTCGAATAGCAGCCATGGAGGAGAGGAGTACTGGCTTCCAGAGCTCGCTGGACCAAGACCCATAGTGGTGCTTCACTATGAGAAGCTGACCTTCTCATTTTGTGCACCGCCTGGCTTGGATATTTGATGGTGGAGATACCACTGTTGCAAAATTCAGGCATTCAAAAGCTCTTAATACATTATTGAGTTCTTCTCACGTCCAACTTCAGATAAACAGTCTCTCCTCTGCAGGTGTTAGCCGCATGCCTAGTGACGCATGCTCATTTACGAGTGTAGATTGGCAGGGCAAAAATTGTAGATTGTGAGCTTTTGAAATGATGAGGTACAAGAAAATATGATATGATTAAAAGTTTTATGTGCTCTTACATTTAAAAATGCTGTCAATGGCAATTATTTTCTGTAAGGTGAATCAATATAAAATCTAGGCAATTATTATCCAGCCTGAGACAGTATCTTAGCATTACAGTGCCCTCATGGGTGGTTTAAATTAATTTGCTGATGATGAACCGTGGAGGGGTGGCAAGGGCACGTGTTCGCTTCTGCCAACTTGACTACACAGATGGCTATCCTAGGACAGAGCATGGGGTGGGTGGCTGGAAAGGGTTGTGTCCTGCCCAGTGGCCTAAAACTGCTACAGCTTCCTTGTCCAAGTGCTTATTTACTGCTGCAAACCTCTTCCTCTCTTCCCTTTTATATGGAAAGATATGCTTTCAGCCTATGTCTGCTGAATGATCCATCTGAGTTCTAGTAAGACTATTTATGTGAGTAGTGCTGCTCGTCTATAGATGCCACAAAATATAGGATGAAAGCAAGAATTAGTTGGGGGAGGGGGGAAGAAATAGTGAAATAGCATGAGTGGTACTTATAGACCAGCAGTGAACAAGGGTATTAAGAAAGAAGATTGCACTACAGACACTTTATGAAGTACACAATTAGACACCAACTTGCTAGGCAAACCATATGGCTGTGATTTTTATCAGTCTCAGGTTGGGGGGAACTTCCTAAAAAATTAGGCAAAGTATAAGCTTGCCCTAAGGTGAGCTGTTTGACTTCTATGCATGCAGTAGAATGGGTATTTACATTTCACTACTCTTGTTATTCCTTTACTCACATTTACATTCCCTTGCTTTGTGAATGTAGGTCACAACCATAGAATATTTTGTACTGCTTTTAATCATGAAAAATTCACAACAGAAGTCTTTAGAAAGATATCTTCCTATGTAATGAGAGTTATTGGTGACAAGTCAAATGGATACCCAAATACCAGAAGTGCTATTGTGAGGGGAAAATACAACATTAGGTGAATCTTATGAGATCTTTATCATGTCTGGTTTCTTTAATTCTATGGTACTGGTTGGCTGGAGTGCAAGTCAGTCCATTTAAAAAAAAAGTCAAGTGTAATTTTCGAAGAGATATGTTTTAAAACAATACATGCATTAAAAAATGGCATAAGGAATTTGCCTCTGGGCTTCTGTGAGGGTGACATGTTAATTGTCACAGATGAAGAAGTAGACCCCCCTCAGAGCTCGTGATTTCACTGGTCATGATTTATTAGGCTTACTGCTCATTAGAGGGGAGACACATGTGGTATTCTCATAGCATTTAAAACATAGTCTTATCTAAATATTTTAACAAGGAACTTGTAACTTTCTAAGATCTACTAGTTCTTTCATTTTACTTCCCCCAAAATGTGCTTTCATTTGTGTTTGTTTTTTTTTTTAAATTGAAAAGCGAGTATGACTTGGCTTTTTTGGTTTTTTTTTTTTTTTTTTTAACCTTTTTTAAATTTTTTTTTTTTTTTTTTCTTATTTCCCCAAAATTTTTTTTTTTTTTTTAATTTAAAATCGATTATGTCTTTTTTTTTTTTGTTTTTTTTTTTTTTTTAACCGTTGCTTTATGATAAATATTGATATTTCTTTTTGCCAGGATGTGCTGAAATGCAGACAGTTAAACCGGTGGTTCTTATATAGTTCATAATAAATCATATCTTGTCTATTTTTTCCTTTATACTTCCTGTTCAGTTTATTCAATTTAGCTCTATAGTGGAAATCAGCTAGATGCTGCTGTTGCAGCAGAAGCGAGGCAGTGACACTGCGGCAAGTACTTCCCCCCTTCCCCTCCATAAGTGTTTATTGCAGCTTGATGGTTTCTCTGCTAGTATTCATCTCAGTCTGCCCTTTCCCCCCCTCCTTTTGCGCACACAAGTGTTCTTTGCTTTTTAGCTGAGAAATTCTACTCTTGTCCTGATGGCGATGACAATGGCCCTAACTCATGAGTTTAATTACAGAAAAACAAATGATGCTGTACAAAGAACAGAAATGAAAGTCTTTCACATGGACCGTCTCTCTAAATCTTAAAAATGACTGCCTGGAGACTCTTTCCTCTTTTTCCCATTGGCTCCTGTAGGCATTTGTGATTCTCTGTCCAAATTTTACCATTATAGCAGGAAGCATAGAATTTTAAATCTGTATGACACTAAAAAACCACAGCAGGATAATGTAAGCATAAGAAGTCATTGCACATTAATGGCTTTGGTCACCATGCCACCTTCAAAACTATAACTCCCAAGTCTCATTTATTGCAATAAGGAAGAGTTCTTGAGTAGTGTGATGAAGTGGAATGTCATGTGATTATTTTTTCATATAAGCTGAACTACATTTGAAATGCTTTTATCAACTTTTTACATGAGTTCTTTTTGCCACATCCTTGACTTGAGTCCATCAAGATTGTGATAATATTTTAGAAATAACTGATTTTTGAGAGAATGACATGTCATGCTAACTTTGCTCTTGAAGGCATTGAAAAATGCACCTGAAATAATCGGTATACATACTACCTATACAGTAGGTTTTTTGCATTTTTAAAAAGTTGAAAGGCAATGCAATTCATCAGTTACTGAAACTGAGACTAAACTGTAGAGTGTTTTTTTGCCAAATACAACTTTTGATTGGCTTTGACATAAATGCAGAGGGTAATTTCACTAGTGTCATGCAAAATGTTTTTCTGCTCTGCAGCTGTAAAATTTTTCTAATAGAATACTGTACTACTTCCCTTCATAATTATATTAAAAAAAAAAAGACAGATTCAGCTGGCTATCTGATAGTCTTGTATATGTCAGCTCCACTACACAAGCATGAACATCTATGTGCTCGTATGGTTGGGCATATGCAGGGGGGAATATCTCATGGCTGTGTTGCCTCATTGAATTTTGAATAGCAGTACAGAAGAAGAAAGGAAGGGCTTGTACACACACTGCTATTCCTCTTCCCTTGGCCCTTGAATAATTTGAGACTTGGAGAAGGTGAAGGCCTGCATAAGTGATGTGCCAGACCCAATGCGAGAGCTTTGCTCGCCTGTCTTTGGGAAAGAGGAACGTCTCCCTGAGACCTAGAGAGTATTTCCTCTAGGCTGGATGTGCCTTCTCCTTTCTATGCCTGAAGGTGTTTGTATATGTTTTCCAAAAAGTTAGCACCCTTACCTTCAAATAGAGTTTGCGATCTGTAGTATGATGAGGACAAATGAAAAAGCACAATCTGTAACACAGGAAACTTGCCACCTCTCATCTTCTGATATTTCATACCTCCACCAGAGCTGAGGAGGGGATGGAGACAGAATTGCATACTGAATTCTCATTTTGGGACTCAGATTGGCCCCCGAAGGGTCTGGCTTTTGTCTGATTATTCCTTTTTAATTGCTCCCTTTGTCTGTTTAGGGCTACTGAAGAGAAGGAATAATGTTTCATGGTGGGTCTGTGTTTAACATCTTGCCCGTGTAAACTTCTTGCCTCTTTGAGAGAGTCTAAAAGGGAATGCTGCAACTTTTAATCGGTAATTTCTTYAAATATTCAACACAAGGCAACAAAACTAGACATATCTTAAGTACCTTTGTTTTTGAAGCAGTACCTGGAGACTCGAACTTGCCTTGACTCAGAAGCCATCTGCAAAACTGTATTATCTGTGTATTATTTTTAGAAGATATTTATTTATATTTTGCATGTTAGCCTTCTGAAACAGGAAGCCAATAACAGTGCTCTCTATGCAGGAATGCATTGAGTTTGGTAAGTAATGTAATCATGAATTTCCATAATGGTAAGGTTTCCTGGACAGGTGCTGAGAGTCTGACATGGGCACACTGCTTGTGACTGACTACTCTTATCACGGAGATAAACTTCTAGTCCCTTTGTGAATTTTCAAGGACTTTTAGGTATGAGTTGTGGTTTCATACTTTTCTTTTTTCCCCCCCCTTCTTCCAGTCTTTCCTTGTAGTTGGTTATGAACACTCATGTATTATTTCAGTTGCTCATATCCTACCTATTATTTCAGTGTGGTGTATTTTTAGAAATTCTGACATTTTTCTGTTTCTTCAAATGTATAAACTTAGCTTTACTTACCCCCAAAAATGTTATTTGGTTCCACTGTATTTCTGCTTTTGTATGAATCTTTTTTTTATTTCGCAGATAAGACATAAATGAGTTCTGCTTAGAAAACTTTCTTTTATGAGGGAGGCTATGTCCCAAGAGCTTTGAAAGGACACTGTAAGGCAATAAAACTGTTCCTGAAGTTGAAAAAGTTGAAACCTTCTGTCCTTTATGCAGTCAACGTGTATACAGTGTAACTGGGTGGTGGACTTGGTAGCATGTGTGTTTTGCCATTTATAACTGGAGCTTCCTTCCTTGTTTTTTCTGAGGATTTCGTTACAGAGTATCCTGAATGTTACTACTATATATATATATATATAAATTTTTTTTTTTACTGTAAATGTAAATGAATCAGTAATGATTCACTGTCACAGACACTGTCATGCGAACACAAAAATAACTTCAGAAAATACCAGGAAAATATCAAAATTGTTTTAAATATAGTGAATGTAACCAATTAGCGTTCGTTTAGTGAGTCTAATACAACTTGTTTTCTCTAAAGCTGCTCAAAAATCCACACTATTAATCTGTTAAACCAGGGTGGATCATATTGACAGTCTAGAGAAGACTTTATTTCACTGACTTAATGCTTACTAGAAAATGCAGAAATGTATTTTTTTGAAGATTATCAAAAAGATGCCCCCAGTTTACTGAAAATTGAGATGTGCTTGCAAAACTGCTTAAAAAATGAAATTGAATGAAAAATTAAACAAATTTAGACAGTTGCAGAAAAGATGTAATGGCCAGAAAAGCCAAACTGTCTTCATAAATGTGCAAAACACATAAGGTAAGTAACTCTGCATCCAGCTAGTGTTCTTAGCACAATTATCTGTCAGGAATATGCTAGCCAGATGGTGTTCTCTTCATTTTTACATGGATTTCTAAGACAACATTACAAAATACAGCATTCCATGATATGTGAGCACTTATCCTTTTAATAAAAGTCCTCTCGCTTAAATTGCCCTTTAGGAGTTAAATTGAGTAGGACTGATTTTCTGTTACTAAGCATTTTCTAATTTAAATAAAACTCCTTAGTTGATAGCACATTAGTATGAGATGTTTTCCAAGTTTTTAAAAATAAATCTAAAATACAGGCTATTCTGCTACTGAACTTAAATATGTTTAAAGTAGCAAAGTCAGATCTGCTTCTGCTCTTGGGTATTGTTATTTACAGGCATCAGGAGTCTTTGTCATTGACAAAGATCCCATTTTGCTAGGTTACAAGCATAAAGGTAGTTCTTGTCCCACCGGGTTTACAGTGCAAATACTGTCTCTGCATTTGGAGCTTGCAAGTTATTTTGCATTTATGCAGAGCGGCTTCTTGAAGAGTCTAGTTATTTTGGAAATACCATATTCCAAAATGCTTGCAAATGCTTTAACTCAAGCCAATGTTACTGTAGTAATGTTTCCCCTCCCCGCCCCTTTCCCCCAAAGCAGCCAGTATGCAACAAATTATGCCAAAACCTAATCAGAATTAGGGCTTATTTTTAACCTTTCGGTCAGTATTTTTTTGTGAATTTGTTTTTATTCTCTTCTTTTTGTTACAAAACCCAGGAAATAGCTTGTCATGCAGCAGTGCACCCAAAGATCTGCCACTAGGCATAAAGCCCCCTTCCCTGAGCTTCTCTGGGGTGGGTGTCACCGCTTTCCCGCCTTCCCCTGGGCACGAGTATGGCCAAGGCCCCTGTCCCTGCTGTGTGTCACGGGGTGCTCTGGCACGGCTTATTTCTTGTAGGCTTTCACAGGGCTTTCTCTCTAGGCCTAGAAGAGCCACGGGATTTGCAGTCTTTAGTCCTTTTGGGTTTCCTGCACCACTCTTTTTTGCAGCTTCACAGGGAGAGTTTCTCTTTAGAGTTTTTCCAAACTTCTGGTTTGTGGAGTGAGATGGCAGGAGTTTGGAGAATGGTAGCAGCACAGGTTTTGTGTCCGTGATGGTTGCTGTGGCGAGGCAGGCATGGAGTGGGTATTTATTTGGCGGGCAGAAGTCATGCTAATGCTTAGTCTGTATCTTAAGGTAGAAACAGAGACCAAAATATCTTAAAAATAAATAATTAAAAACAGCACACAAATTATCTGTTCTGCTTGTAATAAACTGAGCGGATGATGCAATTATAAAAATTACATTTGAAAATATTACCAGATCATGTTTAAATTACTAATGGTCTTTCAGGTATTTATGAAGCCTTTTCTGAAGGGAATGGGGGAAGTCATGTTACATGAACTTGACAGTAGTTCCAGTTCATCTCTATCAACAGTGTTCCTCGTATTGTTAGAGGGTAACAAATAGTCTAAAGAAAAAATTGCTTTTTTTTCTCTCTTTAAAAAAAAAAAAAAAGAGTTGGAGTAAGTGTGGGGTGTGGGTGGTTTTTTAAATTTAATTTAATTTTTAAAATTTTTAGGGTCTATGTAAACTACATATGTAAAGTATTCTCTGCTTTCCCAAGAATTGGTATTTCTTTTAGACCCCATGCTGTTGCTCATTGTGTATTCTGGTTGTATGCTGAGAGAGGCTTACAGACTAAGAAACCACGTAATGGAAACGTTTTAAGCAATGGCTGTTTATTGAACTGAAATATTTCCGTTTCACGAAGGTAAAGAATGTATTTCTTTTCATTAGATGACTGCATCTTAAAATTGATTATCAGCCTTAGCTGGTAAAATAAATAGCCTACAGGAAAAATAAATAGCCTACAGTGTAAGAATAGTTGTGATTATTCATTACTTTCCTTGCTGCTACCCATTTGTAACCCATTTTTTAAAACTCGGATACTAGAACTATTATGACTAGAAATCAGAGATTTATCTTTTTTCTTCTAGAAGTATATCAAAATTTTCATGTGGCATAAAACAATATTGGCTGCCTCTTGCATGTGTTCTAGAGACCACATAAAAACTATGAAGATATGGGGCAAAAGGGAGAGGGTGCCGGGAAATTATGAGGAAGCAAGGTGAGGTGTGAATTGGAGGTGCTAAATTTCTGAACTAAGAAACACTTCCTTCCAATGTGAAGGTGTGGAGGGCCAGTACCTTTGTCTAATATGGGGCATAAGTGGGGACTAAGTCTTGTTTTGCCTTTTCTTTTTTCTTTTCCCCTTCCCTCTCTTCCTTCTGAAGCAGAGTTCACTAAGGCTTTAATATATAAAAACTATTTTAAACTCTTATTTCTTGTGTTGAATCTTGGTGTTTTCCCCATAAAATAAATGTTTTGAAAGGGTGCCCCTGTAGGTACAAAGGCGAGAAGGGCTCAAGAATGAGCAGAACCCGGCCTGCCTGAGCACATTGTGTCCAGCAGCAGGTTCGAGTCCCTCACTGCATGTTTGGATCTTCACTGTTAAAGAAAACCTGGAGAGCAGAAATGACACAGGTGCCATTTCTTTGGTTTTGAGACTTGGCTGTACTTTAATCTGCTTGTTTCCTACCTCTGCTCTTGACTTCCGGACCAAGCACCAACATAAAATGGTCTGAATTCTTGCATGTTCTGTTCCCCATTATAATTCCTCCCTTTCAAATCCCTTTCTTTCCTTTGCAAAGCCAACCAATGTAAACCTACCTTGATTGTAAAATAATAATGGTACTCAACAGATAATAAGGACTTATGCCCCTGTGGTGGATATGTGGTACCAAGGCCTTTGCAGATGATGAATATTCTAGTTTGCTGACCATACTTTTGATTTAAGTTGTTTTTTTTTTTCCCCCTCTTCAAATAAAAAATGAAGCCAAGAGTCTTTGAGTAAAACAGCTGGCACTCTAGTTTCAATGTAGTATAAGATGTATCTTTAATTTCCAAATATTTAATGGTGTTTCTATGTTTTAGCTGTGGTGTACTGCAGCCTTTCACACTGACAGCTCACTGTTTTATATAAATTAATGGAGGAAACCTACATACTTTGGCAACTCAGAAAAAAGTAAATTGTGTTTTGACAGCTGAAGAGACTTTGAAAGATGTTTTGGAGCGTGGTGAATTTTAATGACTGAGATGGCTAAGGCAGCTCATACCTCAGCTGATCATTTCAGATTCTGTAGCTGCAGCCCTAGGAATACAACTGTATTGGTTTGCAGTTATCTGTTATGTTAAAGTTCTCTCTGCATTTCTGTAGGTGTGCAATGTACAAACTGAGATTTTTCCACCTAGGTAAGTGGAACTTGGGAGAGGTCGAAGTTACTTATATCACCACAAAACTGAATGAGTAACTTCAATTCTTTGTTTTTGTGGGCATTCAGGATAGTGTTTGAGTATGCATTCTGCATTTGTGATTGGAAGCATCACAGAGTTATGAACTTGTTGTCTGCTTGAGACAGAAAGTGCCTCAGCACTACTGTGTATTACTTTCCCTGTTTAAACTACTTATTTTTACTTTTTTTTAATCAATATCTTGAGGTTTTGTTGTATTTGAGGAAAGGCTGTTGATTCATGGGAGTGATGGGCCTAGTGAGAACCTGCAATATGGCCATTCTGCTGTTAATGTACACCACTATCTTTATATTTTTCATACTTTACTATTTTAAGAAGTGATAAATTAGTGTCTTCATTATTTCATACAGTACCATAAAGAAGCATTTCAGTCTTTCATTTTCTAGTTGATAAAGGAAATGCATTCTTTTCTACTAAAATAATTGCTAAATATCCCCAGTGTCCTGATATCAGGTCAGGGTGCTCAGCTGACTATGAGCATAGGGGAGAACCCATCACTGCCATTTGAAAGCTTGAGTTGGAGCATCAGGAATAGTCTCTGGAGATCCCAACTGAAGCTGCTTTGTTGAGGATCATGAAAATTGGTGCTAAATTTTTCTGCAGCTATATTGTATGGTGAGAGGTACTTATGACTTCTTAGAAATCATTATATGAGGTCATAATGTATCTGATATATATATTTTTTTAAGTTAAAAAGAAAAAATTGCATGTGTTCTTCTAAGATCCAAAGAAAAAGGTATTGCATAGGTTGATGCCTTTAAATCCGGAAATGAAAGCAGAGTGAAAATTAGACCAGCTCCCAGTAGTTTGCTCATGCTTTTACCAACTCTTTTTTTTTTTTAAACATCTTTAAATTCTAAGTGTGAACATACTTTATTTAACAATGTGTGACAGAAGGCATAGGTTTTTCTTTCCATTTTCTAGCAACCCACACTATCTCATATGTTGGTGGATATTATTATGAAGTGTGGTTCCCTCGTAGGAAAATAATTCCTGACGCTGTTTGTTTTGAGGGGAGGAGGAAGGAAGGGATCTGCGTTTATGTATTCCATTTTAGCTGAGATACTGGGTTTTTAGTTCTTCTTTCTGCATTTGGCCAAATTGAGTGATAGTTTTAAATTCACCTAAGAGTCTGATTAGTGGTTCCATAGTGGATGCAATTCTTTGCACTCAATGTCGCAAGGTACAGGCCTTCATCGCCATGGTAGCGTTTTAGTTTGGCTCAGGAATTCACTTTTGAAGTGGATGGTCAGGAGATGGGGAGTCGGGACTGATTACATCCGCTTTGGCCATGTTGTGGAGCAGTCCTGGAGCGCGCAAACTGTCTTCCATTCAGGTGATACCAAGACCGAAGCTGCACTCCCAGAGCATGCTTACTGCTCTCTGACTCCCAGGCCCCCTTCTTTCATGGTCACGGGTTAGAGCTCCTCAGAGACAAAACTCCTGAAGAATGCACTGTGCTCACGTTCAGTCCTTCACAACTGCGTTGCTCCACTGCTTCTGGTGGGCCACCCTTCTTGGTAGTATAGCTGCAGCCAGCAAGTGATCTGGAGTGGTCAAGAAATTGTGCAAGCGGTGTGGTAAAGTTTAGGACTYTTCTAGTTTGGATGAGCTCTCTGGGAAAGTTTTGTTTCTTGCTTTCATTAAGGTTTTGCCCAGTTGTATCATGCCTCATTTGTTACACTGGCAAGTTGAATATTTCAAAATTTAACACTATTACAGTAATGCAAACAAAACACCAAATATATTGATTATTAATGCCTACTTAAGCATGGATAGTGTCTCTCTTGCTTTTGTTATCAGGTAAGACTCTCTTGCAAAGTGTGCTCTTAATTCTTCCTTACGTTAGCTGTTTCAAAGTCTTCTGGTTATGAGCTTTGTTTTTGATGGTCTTGTGACTCGAGATACTAGTGTAAACAAGTATACTTCTGTTGGGCTTGTGACCCCAGTCGTAACTGCTGTGGCCCTCCTTGGGGTCCTGACCCTCATTTGGGACTTGCTGCATTAGAACAATATGTAAGAGTTGTCTTATGCTAATACATTAGGAGGGAAATGCAAATAACTGTCAAGAAAACAGTGAAACAGATTAATCATGCAGAGGGTTGTTGTTTTACAAAGCAAAACTGAAAAAAAAAATAGAGAAATCATAGCTTCTACTTGTTCAGTGGCTTAAGAATAATTTCTGTTCCTCACCCCATTGATTATGTACCTTGTTAAAACAGGAGAACAATTGTGTGTTAAACACTTCTGAAAATACATAAAAATCAAACAGCACTAACTTTGTGCAAATGTTTGGGGGTTTGGGGGGAAGGGAAGGAAAAAGGGCTTTAAAGTAAGCATCACTTAATGAGTCCTTTGGCCTCCCTCTCCACCCTGACCCCACTAGAATATTGTGTCTAGCCAAAGAAAGAGGCTGATCCCTTTCAGGTGTATGGGGAGAAGATGCCATCTCACACTGAGAACTTGAGTCAAATTTCAGCCTGGAAAGAATTGTTTTATATTCCTTAGAGCAGTGATTTATAATGGAGATGGTGGTGCAATTTTAATGTCACAAGTGTCATGTTTAGCTTTTTTAAAAAGGAACTTCAGAGTATACTGTTTTAACACCTGAATTCTTTCAGCATTTTCAGACCTCAGTGGGAATTCAATGATAAGCCCAGGTCTTTTGTCTGCAGGTATACTCTAGTCCCGTTCTGGATTGCTTTATACTATATGCACCCAAATGTGTTAAATTAATGCAGCTTAATCACTTTAGAAAGGTGACTGTGTCATTGGCTAGGGAAGAAAACCCTGTCCTCCTCATCCTGAAAAGGACAAAGGAACACTGGCTCAGGTTGGTAATGCTGCCTGTGTTGTTTCATCTCTCCAATCTTAAAAGTGGTATGAGGCTTCTGACTGTAATGAAACGTAGGAATTTTTTTGAGAATCATGAGTAAGTCATGATATTACCAATAGGAAAGGTCCTTTTGGGCCCTTCATGGCTCCAAATACCTGGTTATGATGGCAATGCATTTAGGGAGGCAAAGAACCTGTATCTACCTGATTACTGACCGTATAATATTTGCAAACAGCCCAGGACAGTGGGCCCTAGTGACCTGCAGATAATTGTCATTTGCACTGTTCAGGGATGAGAAGGTTTGTAGGAACTGTGGCTGAAACCAGTCAAAGGCAGCGCGTCAACCAGAGGAGAGCTTCCAGTCCCTCCGGATGGCAAACAAAATGCAGGATGGAGGTTTGTGCAGACCTGTCAGGCTGCGTGCCTGCCTGTGCACTGGTGGCACTGCTGGGCAGGCTTTGCTCGAGCCCTTACAGATGTGAGGAAGGGTCTGTGTTTCCTTTTGCAGAGGTGAGGGCAATTCTGCTGGTTCACCCTGCTCCCTGCTGTACTCCGGGACTGAAGTGTAACACTCCATCCCATAAAATTAGAAAAGACCTTGTTAGAGGCATTTCGGGACAGCACTGGGAGACTCCAGCACCGAAGGTCCTCGACTATATGCTGCATGGATGCAGGGCTAGTATCTTGAACCTCCTTGAGGATCACCCCTGTCAGTAATACATGTTGCATTGTTGCTGTTTCTATTCGGTCTCATCACATCCAATGATACTGGTATTCATCAAGTGACGTGGTCATGCTTGTTCCATTAAAGATCCAATTCCCAGACGAGACCTCTGTATCATCCTTTTATAACTTGGGAGTCCTCTCTGAGCAAATTGCTACAGTGAATATTCCCTTTAGTGGTTGTAGTATCACCAAAGAGATCCACCGAGTCCCAAACCTACCAGCTGGTTTGCTTTATACCTTTTCTGTCAGGACAAGGTCAGGCTGAAATTGTATCTTAAATTCCCTCTGGGGGTGACTTTCAGACCCACTCTAACACTTGCAACTGGAAGGCAAGATTGTCCTCCCAAAAGTAACTAATTCTTCAAGGTTTTGCTATTGAGTGTGGATTCTTGATCTGCTCTTTGGTCTTGCTTGCAAACTCTGTACTAAGCAAGCTGTGAATTTTAAGAGGAGGGAGGGAGACCTGCCCTTTATTCCCTTGTGAAACAGCATAAGGGAAGATGGTCAAGGTCAGGCACACCTAAAACAGGACCATGCTTGTGTCACTCGGGGAGCCATATGTATGGTGTGGTACGTAACTGTGGCACGTGAGTTCAGAATCGAGAGATTTCCCTTTAGCTGCTCCAAATACATCAGGTTTATAGGACTCCAGTGTAGTTAAAACATCTCCTAGGAAGAAATATTAGCACTTAAGGGCTCGCAGTCTCTGTGGTTCAGTGCAAGAGGTGTAGGGTGCTGTTTATGGAGTGTCTTCATGGTTATTGAATAATTTGTTTTGGATGCTTGCTTGTTCTGTCACTGTCTGATTTTAACAAATTCAAATTTAAATTAGAATGTTTGTTAGACTGTTTTTGCAAACCTGTAATCATTTTCACTGTTACTTTTTAAAATTAGACTATTACTGTGAAAGAAAAGCTGTGACTATCTCATGATGTGATCCTGCTAATATATTAACTTTAGTTTCACTAAAATAAGTACTTCAGCCATCTTATGCAGCTAACCACTATTAGAAGAGAGGGGAAAAGCATGCTGAGATGCAGCATCTGCCTTACTCTTTATACCTTGGATTTTTGATGAGAAATGTTACTCTCAGAAGAGTAACTTTTATTTCTCTCTCCTTTCATCAAATGGAAAACAATTAGTCAGATATTCTTTTCTGTCTCGACTAGTGTTTTGTTATCCCCTAAGACTTCAGTGCTTGGAGGTAAATAGCTTCATCAGAAGTCTCCATTTTGAGAGAGACCTGGTAGAAAACTTCCTCATGGAAGTACTGTTGCTTCTTTGATGTATAACTACACTTGCTTGTACTGGGAAGTGTGAAGTGTCTTTGTCAGAAGATGAACATGAACTGTGGTGAATCAGTACACTGTGCTAAAATTAAGTTAATGACGTTAGTCTTCCAGTGGTGAAATACTGCAGACACTATCCTTGACACACAGAAATGTAGTGCCCTTGTGCAGAAAGGAAACAGTGTAATTTGTAGTCTCTTTAGCTAATGAATGAGTATTTGATTTTTACAGGCTATTGATGCCGATTAGACCAAGCATGTGTCTATTGTTTTCCAATTTACTTTCCATGCACTCTCTAAAACTGTAAAGAATAGTAGTATTTTCTCAATTTATTTAACTAGATATCAGTTGAAAGTCTTACTATGCAGTTTTTTAGAAGAAATAGCATTTTTTTTATACTTAGTATGACTGTAGACAACCATTTTCATTGTGCTCTGAGTAGACTTTAGGGGTTTAAAGATTAGACTATTCGGTGAATATATTTAAGGAAGTCTTTGCTTAGCCTAAGCTAGCTTGATCTTTTAATAGATATTCATGGTTTTTACGTCTACAAAGCAATTTAAACAGACCGCCTTTTTCTTAACAATTTTAAGAGCTGTTAAGGGCCCTTCAGCACTTCTGTAGGCCTTCTGGAAGGGGAAAATAAGTTTAATGGTTTTGTAGTCTCTAATGCTGCATAGAGCATTATCAAGAAAGGTGCTGTTAATAGCCTAATGAAATACTGGATAACGTTTGCTTTCATTCACAAAGATCAAAGTGCTATCAAAATGAATTTTATCTGAGACGATAATGACAGTTTAGATAATTTCAGTTAATGGATGGAGGTATTAGTGTATAGTGGCTACATGGTCTGTATGTGAATTGGAGACTGGTGCTCTTCATTAAGAGGAAGAAGCATAAATAAAATAATAGTATGGGGGAGTGCTAAATATGCTATTTAAATGCAAAATTATTTGTAGAATCTGCAAATATTTCCTCTGTCAGCCTCTGTAAGCCTTTCCTAGCAGAGTATTGAAAGAGGAAGGAAAAAAATTACTTTGTGGGCTTAAAGTTCATATTTTGTCTTCTGAGAGCAATTAATAGTGAAAAATCAAGCTTATGGCAATTAATTTTGATAAAGGTATGCTCTTGTTCTAAATCATTTTATTGGCTGCTATTTAAAAGAGAGGCTTGATATAATTTGAGATAGAGATAGGCAGACAACTTCTTCCTTTCTTCTGCTGTCAGTTGTCTTGACAAAATAAAATAACCTGTAGAGAGATACCAAGACCTTTAAAAATGAAACTAGACATTTTCGCTCATAAGCCTAGAAATGCTGCAAATACAAGTGCTGAATGTCTGTGAGCAACTCTTCACCTGTGCTTTGAAAAAGGGCAATTGCATTTGTGTGTTACTCTGACCAAGTAATACCTACCCAGGATTTGAAAGTATGATAAATAATAGTTGCTGAAGACAGTCCATTGTGAAGCTTGTGTTTTCCTGGTGCTAGGTTTGTTATTTATTTCTCCCAAATCCGTGTTACTTTAGCTCTTAGTCTTCAGATGTTGTGGAGAGGGTACAGTACTCCTTTACTGGTCATTGCTCCATCATTACCTCCAGTGGTGATAGCTGTGTTTGCCCAGGAATACCTGTGTAGCCCAGGAACGGCGAGAGATTTTGATGTATTTAGGACCAACCCTGTGGAAATCCCCACAGGTTGAGACATGATCTTTGAACTAGTCTGGGAGCCACCTAGGCATATGCTGCACCTAATGACGTACTCTTTGGGGACTTCCTACTCAGTGAGTATTTGTGGGCAAGATAGTTTCTGCTGCTTTCACTGTCAGTCCCAGACAGTAACAACCCAAATAGCACATAATTTCCTGGCAAACTGGAGACAGGAGAAATTTCTTATCACTGTTGCCAGGATATTCAGGAACCCTAGTCAGATATGGTTGAAGGTTTCATATTGATGTGATGAATGCAGTACATGTGGCTTAGACCGAGAGGTGAGTGTGTGTGTGTGTGAGGGGGGGGGTTTCTTCTTCTTCTTTTCTTTTTTGGGGGTGGGGCGGGGCTTGGTTCTCCAAATGTTTCCTCTGTTCCTATCAGCATAACTTTCTTGTGCTGGTTTCTCTCCATGTGGACACCAGTCTTTCCCTGTTCTGTTGACATTTTCATGATGGGTTGGGTGTGCTAGCTAACACAGGGTGAGGAGATAAAGCTGGGTGGTGTGTGTCAGTGTATCGTTGCCAGCTGTGACATCAAGCAGCTATACAATAGCATCCAGAAATCTGAGGGTGGAGTAGGGTATCAAAGACTCCTCCTTCCCCCTGCCCTTCCTCTGCAAAACAGCAGCTGGTGATGTGTTTGATTTTCCTTTCCAGGATGCTGAACCTCCATATGGAAGCTTCTTCTCCTGCCTTCCTGATCAGCACCTGCCTAGCAGATGTTAATGAACTCCCCAACTTCAGCTTGCCTCACTTCCCATCCACCTCATTCTGGTGTATGGGACTGTTGGCTGTTATGTTGTGATCCTTACTCTTTCTCAGATTAGTGTGTTTGAATCTGCAGTGCACGGGTGTGGGTTTTTTATTTTATTTTATTTTTATTCGAGGTAGCTGATATTTTTGTGTGGGAACTCTGCAGGTGAGTGGTCAGGACCCACAGGAGCAAAAACTTCATGTAACAAAACACAGAACAGTTGATGTACCTGTAGCTCCAGACAATTGTGTATGTTAATGAACCAGAGGCCCTTATTTCAAACTGATGTAGACTTGAAAATGTCACCTGTAGGCAGCTGTGCAAGCAACATTTTCTCAAGGACACTTGTATTTTGAAAGTGTAGTAAAAATTTTTATAGTAGCAGAGATCCTCTGAATTTCTTTCAGCTTTCTCCCCCCAAAAAGGGCATAGGTATGGTGGTCTTGATCAAATTTAATCACACTCCTGGAAACGGCTTATGCATTTTAATAATTTCTATAATGTGAATATACTGGCAGGGAAGTAAGGCACTGTTCTGCTGAACACTTCTAGTCTGCAGAAATTACTGGTTGGTATGTTTTCTTTAATAGCAAATCAGTTTTCTGTTAACGAACTGAGTTTAAATAAAAGTCATGTTGCAGCACTAGCAAAGGAATAGGTGCTTTTTTTCTTCGTGGTGGTTGTTAGCTATAGCAAAACAGTATCACTTCTTACCTAATTTCAGTACTGTTGATCAGTTAGGGTAATCAGTAGAGGGGGGACATGAGTTTTTTAAAAATATATAATGAGAGAGGAAAAACAATGCAAACTCAGAATATCCTTATTGCATATTGAGTGCAATATGCAGCATAGTATTAAAGCAAATGTCTTAACTATTAGAGTTATGCCATTACTGTGAAGAAAGTAGTGGTGCTGGACTGTTCCTCTGCAAGCCATAGTGCTATCAGTGCATTTTCAGAGTGGTAGGTATTCACAACTAATTCATCCACTTAGATCTCCATGTGTTAGTTAAATTCTAAAATAAAACACTATGTTAAGTTATACCTAAGATAATTTATCTTAAAATAAATGCTAATTATTAAAAATAACTATGTGACTATCTTCTCTTCCATTTTGTCGTTTTAAGGGAATTCAGACTAGTTTAGGTTTAATACCACTATCTCATCTCTCCCCCACAAAAAAACCCAAAACCAAAGCTAGAGGAATGCACAAAAACTTAACTCTGCTTTGCAGTGACACCAAGCAGTAATTGATATCTAATGAATGCATTTCAGTATTCATGCTACTGTTTCCTACTCCTTTTACAATATTTATACAAGTCATTACATGTGTTTAGTTTCTGTAGCACAGTGAATGTTTTTTGATGCTTTACTGTATGTTAAATTCAAATACTGAAACAAGTGAATCTTTTTGATACGTTCTGGACTTCAGGAGCTACAAAAGGAATGCAGTCTAGCTGTGCGGCAATGTTAGCACAGTCTTTAAATTGGAAGTGTATTGCAAGGTGGAATTTTTGTTTATTAGTCAAGGGGACTTCCTCAGTAAGTTGTTGATTGTATATCTTGAATAAGACATTATGGGAGTAAAAATGAGGAGAATTAACAGTTAAGCATCACTTTTTGCTGTGTTTCTCTTCAGGGAAGGTATAATGTCACCCCTACCTCGATTTGTGGCAGTGGCTTGGGTGATGACATCAAACCTGGGAATGGCAGGCAACTAAAGCAGTTTTAGATGCTGCTAGCTGCAGCTGGCTGTTACACCACTCCGCCAGGAGTTACTGCACAGTGCCCAGAGCTTGTGAATGCATCTGAGCTGCCTCAGTGCAAAGTCCAATGTGTTTAGCCTAAACAGCTGGTGGTGGTGGTGAAGCTCAGATGCAGCTGCTCTGCTACCTTGGCTTGCCAGTGTGGCAAACTGTTACGGACAAGAAGGGAAGAGGAGGGTGGGAGGGACAGTAAAGCCGTAAACCGCTGCAGCTGGTTGCTAAGTGAGTGCGTGCCAAAAGCTCTTCAGTTTAAAAACGCAGACCACTACATTGAGAGATGCGCCTACTATGTGATAGTTGATCTACCTTGCATGCTGCGAATTTCCCTCATTGAAACACCTCTTGCTCTACCTTGATCGGCAGAAGCTCGACTCCCCTTTGTGGAGTGCTTCACAGGACCAAAGCTGGAGGCCTGAAGTAAAGGATGTGCTTCGTGCTGGCTCTCCTGCCCTTGGTTCCTGTGCTACCGAACAAAGAGCGTGGCCGGGCAAGACTGACCATTAATGGCTGTAATTAGAGAGGGGGCTCCTGAAAGCAGCCACTGCAGTTTCTTTTGAAAGCAGGTCTGTAAACACTCCTCAACCCTCTCAAAGCAAATGTGTGCGGTCATAAATTATAAGACAGTTATGTTAGAGGGAGAAAGAACAGTTTTGTGGTTAAGGCATTGGGCTGGTGTCAGGAGATCTGGTTTCACTGCTACAAACTTCCTGTTTGTCTCTGTCTCCTGTGCTTCTGTTTGCCATTATTGAGCAGAGATGATCTTGCTTCTCCTGCTCTGTGTCTGTTTTGGCAGCTCTGCAGGGCAGGGACCCTTTGCTGCTCCATCTGTAGGACAGCAGGGCTGTTGTGGTCAGTCAGTATTGTATTCCCATCTGACATAGTGGGGCGAGAGCATTGGGTCGAACCTGGTGAGGAGAGCTTTAAAATAGGAACAAAAGGTGCAGAGGGAGATTGCAGCCTGTAGTTTAGTGAGGAAATGGTGGCTGGGAGTTGAAAGCAAAGGGTGCAGGGTGACAGGAGCAAGAGAGACCTCAGGAACGAACGCACAAGGCAAAAGGAGGGCTCACCTCAAGAGCAGGTACACAATGCATGCAGCCTGGGAAATGAGCAGGAGGAACTAGAGCTGTGTGTGCGGTAACAGAGCTATGACTCTGGAATAACTGAGACATGGTGGGACAGCCTGCACGATAGGAGTGCTGCGATGGACAGATAGGCACTCTTCAGGAAAGACAGGAAGGGAAAACTAGTGTGGCAGTTTCCCTCTAAGTGAGGGAGTAGCTTGAATGCAGGGAGCTCTTCTGTGGGACAGATGGCAGGCAGGCTGAGAGCTTGTGGGTCATGATCAGAAGATAGGTCAATAAGGGTGACATTGTGGTGGGAGTTTGTTACAGATCATCTGATTGTGATGAGGAAGCAGACAAAATCTTTAAACAACTTGAGGAAGTCTGTGTGTCACAGACTGTGGTTCTTATGGGTAACTTGAACCTCCCTGACATCTGCTGAAAGGGTGGGGTGGTGGGATGCAAGTTAGCTAGGAGACTTCTGGAGGGTGTCAGGAATAACTTCTTGATACAGGCACTGGATGGGGCCAACCAGGGGTGGCACACATCTGCATCTGCTATTCACTAGTAAGGCAGAAGTGGTTGTGAATGAGAGAATCAGTAACAGCCTTGGCTGTGGGGACCTTGAAATAGCAGAGCTCAAGATCCTGAGGGGAGTGAGAAAGGCAAGTAGGAGGGTAACAGACCTTGGACTTCAGGCAAGCAGACTTTAGCTTATTCAGGAAACTGGTAGGTGGGTCCTGAGGGAAGCAGTTCTGAAGGGCAAAAGAGCTTAGGAAAGCTGGCAGGCCCTGAGGGAGAATCTTCCATGTGCAAAACAGCCCATTCCCATACTTAAGAAAACAAGTATATTTATCAGGAGACCAGGTTGGCCAAGCAGGGAACTCATGACAGAGCTCTAATGCAAAAAGGCAGTGTACAGGAAACAGAAGCGGGGACAGGCTGTAAAGGAGGAGTTTGGAAACACTATCATGGAGACCAGGGAAGAGTCCTGATGACTGGAGAAAGGCATATTTTGCACCCATCTTCAGAAAAGGCCAAAAAGGCAATCCAGGGAACTTCAAGCTGATCTGCCTTGCTTCATTCTGTGGTAAGATCGTGCAGGGTGCCCTCTTGAAATGTGCGTATGGGCACATGAAGGAGGATAGCAACAGTTGGCATGGACTGACCAAGGGTAAATCATGTCTGACCAACCTGCCTTCTGTGATGAAATGACTGGATTTGTGGACAAAGGGATGGATGACAATGGATGTCATTTACCTCACCTTTACCACAGCTTCAACACTGTCTCCCATGATATTCATGTATCCAGGTTAGGACAGAGTGGATAGGTGGAGAGCTAGATGGGTTGGTTGATCAGGCTCAGGGGCTTATGGTTAATGGCTCATATTCTGCCTGGAGGCCAGTAACACAAGGAGTACCACAGTGGTCTACCCTGGGACCTGTCCTGTTTAATACCTTTATCAATGACCTGGACTAGCTGATGGAGGGTTCCCCCTGCTCTTCCCCATGCAAGAAAGACATCAGTAACTTAGAGCAAGTTCAGCACAGGGCCACCAAAACAGATGAGAGCTGGAGCACTTGCTCTGTGAGGAGAGGCTGAGGGACCAGGACTTGTTCATCCTGTAGATGGGATGGCTTCGGGGGACCTCACAGCAGCCCTCCAGTGCCTGTAGGGAGGTCATAAAGGAGATGGAGCCAGGCTCTTCAGCATTGCATGTTGGGAAGATGAGAGGCAACAGGCATAGAATAGAAACTATTTCCCCATGAGGACAGCCAAGCAGTGGAACAGGAGCCTGGGTAGACCGCAGTCTCCATCTTTGGAGGTTTTAAAGACTGGATTGGATAAAGCTCTGAGCAACTTGGTCTGATCCCATAGTTGACCCTGCTTTGGGCAGGAGGTGGGACTAGAGGCCACAGAGGTCCCTTCCAGCCTGATCTGCTTTGTGTAATGCATGTAACTGGGAGGGTTGCCTGCAACCATTTAGCTCTCTCTTTATTTTATAAGTGTATGTGTTGTAGCTCTGTATGTAGGGAATAAATGGCTTTGGCCCCTAGTATGGAAGGAAGCTAATTTTATGGCACATGTCATAAGCCATGTTTGGCCTTCCCTTAGAGAAGCTGTGTCATAATGTGTGAAATTAAGCATAACTGGAGTAATCTTTCTTTAGAGGGATGTATGCCTATGTCATTGAGTGTTATGGTCAGTTCAGTGGGTAGCTCGCTCTTGTAGTCACCACTGATTCCAAAATTCATTATGGTGCTAAGGTGGGCTCAGTATGGGGCCTGTCCAGTTGTGTTTATGACCATTGGTCAATAAAAAAATCACTTTTATTGTAGCAGCAAGTAAGTGTGTCCAAGTTATCTCATCTTGTCCGACATGGTCGGTTCCTGTGTGAGGAGTAGAGCTCTGCCTTCCTAATCTTTCCTTTGAGTTTCACCTGTGTGATGCTATAATCTTCTCATTTCTTGGCCTAAACTTCACTGAGCTGTTCCCGTGTTGTTGAGCAGCTTCTGACTCTTGCTGTAAAAGAGTGCGTTTCAGCGATGAATGAAATTTGTACTGGTAGTTTGTAAAAATGCTTTGGGAAGCTTCCCAGTGAGAGGCTCTGTATCACAATGTGAGACACTGATGTGTGAATCACCGCTCTGCCTTCTTTTGCCAAGATTGCTGTGCTGAGACTGCGGGGCTTAAATTCCAAATTGTTCTGTTTTTCTCAATGGGCTTGTGAAGAACTGCTGCTCTTTGTTGCATGAGTAACTGTGAAGGATTTTCTAAGTTGCACATCTCTTTGACTATAGCTATGGGTGTTGTAATTTTATTTTAGAATCTTTTTAAAAAGAGATATATACATATATATATTTAAATCTTAACTGTAAGGCCTTTTGTATGCTAGTGTGATAATGAGCTCTTGCTCTCCCTCTCCCCAGGAGGAGGATGGAGGAGGAAGACTGGAGTCATGTCTCCCTCAGGATTACAGCATTTCTGTATGTATGCAGTCTGCAACAAGAAATAATTTAATTGGAATTGTTTTTCTTGTGCCCCCTTTCTCCACAAGCTGATTTTTTTTATTTTGAATGCTGTTCAGCTGTCTGTAATGTTACTCCTGATGGTGTTTCCTGATAAATTTGAAAGCATTGTAACTGTTGAAGTATTTTTTAGATGTTTCTTTCCCCACATGTGTGATTATAGTCTTGGGAATTTTCTTCCAATGTTCTTCCAATCTCTTTAACATTTGTTTTACTCTTAAAAATTCATAACGGATGTATTTCCTGGTTTTAAACTTTGTAATGAGGAAGAAAGGAACCACAGTTTTCCTGTCTTGGTGATAGCCTGAAGCAGGATGTGTGGCATACAACAGACTTTCACCAGAAAGAGGAAATTAACTGGCTACAAAATAGAGAAAGTTCACCAGAAGTCACTGCTCTTCATTTATTTTTAAGTAAAGCTTTGAGTCTCTAGGCAAAAAGGGCAAATTATATAATAAGTAGAGGCTTCCTGCATATTAATGTTCAGTGTTTACAGATATGTGTTGATTGTAACTGTGTTGAGATTACACAGCCTCATACCTGATTAGGTTTCACCAAGTATTTTGAGAAACAATTTCTGAATCAGAAAAGCCAGATTGTATTCAGGTCAAAACTGTAAGGAATAAGAGAAGTTGGTGAAAGTTAGCTGTTTTATCTTGTAATACGCAGGTTTGCTTGCTTCCTCTTGATGTGCAATTCTAGATGGTTTTAGAGAACCTGCATGGGATCATCTTAGTGAAGAAGTAGTATCTGCCTTTCAAACTCTCATGGCTAGAAACAGAGTAAAAGAAGGATGGTGTTAGCATACTATGGGATGAAGCGTTGTCGTTGTACTCTTATCTTTTTTTTTTTTTTTTTTTAATGGTATTTTAATGCTGATAAATGAAGTACAGATGCATGATGTACTGATGTTTCCAAGGCCAGATTCTGCTGCTTTTCCAAACAGCAGGTAGTGGGCATATACTTTATTCTGATGTGTCCTGTCAGCTTTTTGGACCTTTTTTTTTGTGGTTACTTTTATATACCCTGGCAAACCGAGATTAAGCAATTTACCTTCCTTGAGACACATGTCACGCTTGAAGCTGTATTCAGCAAGAAAAAGAACCTTCAGAATGTTTTCCTGAAGTAAATATAGACTCATAGAGGTGGAAAAAAAAATTTTGTGAGAAGCATTATTATTAGTGAGGCTTGAAATATTCTTTACTTCGAAGAATTCTTAGACTGGTGGAGGGGTAAAGGGGTAACCTTTAAAATAACCCACTCTGGAAAAAAAATTTTTTCTTGTAAAGTTAAAGTGGCAAACTAATTGTAAGTTCACTTGCAACATCTCTTTTCCATAGTTTGCAACATATTGAAATCTGTATGGATAAACATGAAATCTACCTCAGATGTTATTTTTTGTCTGAGAATGCAGTAGGAAAGGAATGAGACTTCCCTGCAGGGAAAAGAATGAACTCGAAGTTTAACATGGTGTTGAATTTAGTGTAGCATTTCAATGTAGCAGTGCTTATACATACATACATACATACATACATACATATATATACACACACACATATATACATATATATATATACACACACACACACACTCTTTTTTTATATATATATATTTAGTCAGTAGCACAGAATTTATCCATGGGATGCTACAGGTAGAGATAATTAACTTAGCTTGAGGACACTTTTTTCCTCTTGCACTATATATATATATGTATGTATATATATATATTTTTTGATAGACTACATATGCTAGGAAGAGCTCTTCAAAACTAGAAGACTCATATTTAAAAAAATTGTTTTGTCCATTTCCTGCTGCATTTTTTTTTCCTTCTCATTCAAATCTGATTTAGAGTATGTCCTATGTGAGGCCTTCATCCCTTCCTGCAGCCTTTTGTGCCTTAATTCCTTACTTATAAAATGATACTAATAGCTTTGCTCCAATTCCCCTTCCTTCTTTGGAATCTTTTTTCCTTATTTTTGCTGCACTGTCTATTTCTATCTAGAAGACCCAGTGCTGACCCCCAGATTAGAATTTGCATTGATTGCTACCTGAGAATGCTGCAGATGCCATCCTGATGGGTTCTGCTTAAATGATGATTGAATACTGATTTCAGCATATGGATTATTTTCTGAAAGTGGTGCAATTCTATCAGAGGTATGTGAATGGAGGGGTTTGCAGTGAGAATTGCTCAGGAAACGATTACCGGTTCTGTTTAGCAAATCTGTCCATGTTTTTCACAGTTCAACTGTAAATCAGGGACTGGGTGATACTTCATGGTAATAGAGATTTCTGTATGTAGTAATATTTAGAATATTTGAACCATGCTCCTCTAGCTATTCTTTCCAGAAATTCTGATGACAATAAATTAATGGTATCTTTATATGTATATGATCTTGTCTGCCAAAACTTTGTGAAGTTATTAGTAATAGCCAAAAAGGTCACTATATCAGTGAGATACAGTCTAAAAGAAATATATATATGAAGAATAAAAGATTTTGTAGAAATCTTACTCATGGTAAAGATGAAAATACTTTTAGTAATGTTTTTGTTCAAGTCCTTCCCCCCCCCCCCCCCCCCCCCCCCCCCCGCATTTATTATATATAAACAAAAGGAGATTGCATCTTTGGGTTAGTGTTCCTTGTATGTCATGTATCATCAAGCATACATGATGCCGTTCTGCCATCTCCTTGAGAAATTCTGAAGGGCAGCTGGGAACACCCTGAGGAAGCCAGCTGATGCTCTTATTGATTTATTTCCCAATATCTTCCTCCTTTAAAAGTGAAGCACATCAGATAAATGTGAGAGAGAATTCATTCGTGTAGCTGTATTGTTAGCTGAAAGAAACATTAGTAGACTAGAATTTCAACAAATCTCTCACCTACATAACTTGTCAAATCTTATAAATGAGATGCATTGGAAAAGCTGTAGCCAAATTCACATCCGAATGCTTTTGGTCTAGGGGTAGTAATTAATGTATACAATCTTCTCAATGTGAATTGTAGGCTGTTTTGATCATATTTTTGTAAAATTTTTGGTCATTATAGTAAAATTATGCGATCAAAATGATTGTGGCTATGTTCTTACTACTTGATGTAACAGGACTTGTTAATGAAAAAACTGAACTGTAAAAGAAGGGCTATATAGGTATCTGTGTATCTATATAGTTGTGAGAACAGGATGCTTCAGTTCATTGGTTTTTAACTTTTGCTGGCTTAATGGCAACAGTAGAGCAAGTAACACTGTGAGGAGTATCACACTAATGCATGACTTCAGCTTTAACTTTTTAGTTTTCTGTGGCCCACATGGATTGGCTGTCACAGTAGTTGGCTGTGAAGGGGATGTAAAGCTGCTAGGTTGCCATTTTTACATTTAGCCCAGATGTACAGTGAAGAAGTACTTATCCCAAGGGCTTTGTTTCCTTCTCGCAGGTTAGTTTCTATATTTTGCATTTAACAATCACTGGATTAAAATCCATAAGCAGTTTGAGAGTGGAATCCAAGCGGTCTTCCCCCAGGGAGTGTCCTGGCCTGATAATCAGTGTTTTTCTTTGGCCCAGTTAATCCTGAATACTATTCTGTAAAATGACACAATATCAGAAAGTTCTGTTGTAGCATAGTTTTGTGCATAGGACGTCCCCCCGGGAGGGGAGAGGTGTGGGGTTGAGCCTCATGTGGCCTCTGTGAACTGTAGGAGCCCCACAGCACACATTTACCTTTTCTCTCTGTAAGTGGGTTTTTTTGCTTGGGGTCGTCTTAAGGGAAAATGATTGCAGGTGTTTGCTCCGAAGCTGCAGGTGTGGGTCAGCAGCATATGGTGCGCAGCTCTGCAGCCTGCCACTGATGGGGAGCTTCCCTGTTCCCCCTTCCCGCTCCTGGGCACGTGCTGCTGATGTTCCCCTCCGGCTGGCCTCTGGCGTTCCTCAGGCCCTCCTTGGGCTGCCTGACGGTGTTACGCTGGCAGGAAGGGAGTCCAGGAGAAACAGCTCAATATTTTTCTGCCGCTTTAGTGAGTGAGTGTCTGGTGGAGCAGCCTGATGGTTTCTCAGTGGCTGTGTTGGGGAGGGGATGGACCTGCAGTAGGGAGCTGGGGGAGGAGAAAGGTGAGGGAGGAGCGGAGGAAGGGGGCTGGGGGAGAGGTTGGGAGAGAGAGGAGGAAAAAAGGGAAGGGACCTTTCTCCTCGCAGTGGCAGGGAACATTACAGCCCTTCAGTGCTCTGTTTTCTCAGTGCCGGCTAGGTGTGCTCAGTGCAGAGCTGCAGGGAAGAGGCCCCGCGGGACACAGAAATTCAGGGATCCTGCTGAGGGCTTGGTGCGAGGCAGGAGCCGAGTTCCTCTGCCTCGCCTGTGTGAGTGTTTTCTCCTGGGCCTGTGTTGAGTGGAAGGTAAATGGGGGAAAGTACAAGCACCCATGGGTTTCCAGGCACAGGAGATGGGGGTCCTGGAATTTACACCCTTGGATTTTGGCTTTAAAACTCTGCCTTGTATTTTGGATGCATGTGTTCATTTGGGGATTTCTTGAGTGTCTTGGCTTGAGAGACTTATTCAAAGTAGTTGAGGAAACCTGTGGTGGAGCAGAGAATTTGCATATAGTGTGTTTTGTTTTTGAGTCCCATGGTCAATCATCTAGCAACTAAACCTTCCTTCCTTTTGAAATGTTTTTCTTTGATAAAAGCATGAATTCACCTCAGCGGAGATACTGGGCAGACACAATGGTTGTCTGTAATAGGGAATGGCAGTGACATGAGGAAGCATGACTGAAAGGGGTGCAAGTACGCAAGTGGTCAGGGTGAAAACTGGCATGTATCATACTATCTCTGTCTTACAGCAAGAGTCTGCAACAGTAAGTGACTGTTTTGATGAGGATCCCCTAATTTGACTTTTTTTTCCCTGAGGCAGCTTATAATTTCTGAATAGCAAGAATTTACAATTTTTTTTTCTGCCTTCACTGCAGACTGCCAACATTCCCCATTAATTTTTTTTTTTGGTGGGATATAATATAGTCTGCATTCTGCTTCCCATTCCATAGGCAGGTATCTTTGAGACTTGAAGTAAATATAGAGGGAAGAAAGCAGCATGTACAATCCAACCAAATAATACTGTTCTTTCTTCACAGTGTTAAGGAAAAGCAATCAAATCTTGCAACCTTCAGGTTTCTTTGCAACTGTTACACAAAGACCTGGTTACTCAAAAGGTTTTTTTTTCTTTTTTTTCTTTTCTTCCCCCTCCCAGAGTTTAGTAGCTCTGTAGGGCTCTTTGGCTCTCTGTCAATACAGCAGCTTGTAGACACAAATGGTGTCAGGCTTTAGAGGTGCCAGGTTGCAGGAGACACAGTAGCGTTAATGTAACACAGTTGTAAACATCAATAGGGCTTTATCTATGTCTATTTTAATGATTTCTGCTGAGTATGGCCTGCTCTAGAATTGCAGCTTAGGTCCTCTGTGCGAGTCTGACACCACAGGGCTCAGCTGAAGCAAATGTCCTCTTAGAACTGCATGAGTTTTGTAGAGCCTAAAATACCAGCAGAATGAGTATGTAAATAACAGAGAAAGCAATCAAAAAGGTGGTGAAAGATGCCACCTAGGAAAAAAGCATATTAAAAGGAGGGGTGGGAGGAAGAAAAGGAAATAGATTGGCTCCTGAATAAATGAGTGGATGCTCTAGTTCGATGTGTTTCTTCCTTTTCTTCTCCCACTGCAGTGCATCTGCTATCTTTCGAGATTAACCTTCAGTGCCAGTTGAGTGTGTTACCCCTCTGCTTCCCCAAGTCCTGCTCCTTGCCTGGCTCCCCCTGTTGCTCTCCCAGGGGCCTCTCCACTGAGTTCAGTGGCTGGCAGCTGAGTGAAATGTAGTGCAACTCGGAGCACTGAAGTGCTGTATCAGCATACAGGAGGTTATGATTTTTAGCAAATTTCTCTCTTGCTTGGAGAGAGGAATTAGTGAGCTCCCAAATTCACTGGATTAATGGGAAATCTGTGCCCACGGAATGTATTTATTTCCCCGTGTTGCTGGCTGTACTCTTGACAGGTGCTGAGAGCAGATTTATAGAAACAGCAAATATTTACTAGAATCATTGGAATACCTGAGGATTATTTAAATGCGACTGTTTATCATCTCTTATTTTAGTTCTAGTTCAGTAATTTGAATGCATAGGCTTGAGTCTTTGGAAATTTTTAATCTACTTCTCATGTGGATTTTATGCAAGTTTTATGACTAACTCCTGCTAACGTTGGACAGCAATTAAAGGTTTGCTATATACACTTTGAGAGTGTATAGAGTGTAACTTTTTTCATATTTTTTAGCTACGGTGAAGTAATGTTGCAGGGAGAGCAAAATGGGACCACAAATAGCCACTGCTCATCACAGTAGAAAAACTTGAGTCATGTTCAGTTAACTCTAATCCTGAAGAAATTTCTAAAGAAAAATTGCTATGCTAGTTCTGTCCATATTTCTGCAGGACTTCTTTCTGCAAAACTTTTGTTTTTAAATTTCTATATGTAGACAAAGTGTGCATCATTCTCTCTTAGAGGAGGTGCAGGAGGATGAAAAACTAAAAAGTAAACGCTTGGGACAAATAGCTCATTTTGGATGTCCAAATCATTAATTGTAGAAGGAAAAAATAATAAAAGCAAACCATTAACCTTCAGTCAAGTTTTCAGTGGAACGCATGGAAATCAATGTCAGCTTTGCAGTGMATTTGGGAGATTAACAAATCTATGCTCTGATGCATTAAGCCTGGATGAGAGGTCTGGAGTTGGGGGCCTGTATGGAGAAGTCGGCTCTAACGCCACCTCTATGGTTACGCTCATCTGTTGGCCAGCCTTGCCACCTATCTTGACTGTGACTACTTAGGGAAATAAGTGGTTTCCTGGGTAACAAGGTCCAAAATTGCTAAAACCAATTTCTTTCAACTTGCTAGTGGCACTCAGTAGACAACCAAGGCAGATTAACACATATGTGGGGCTATTAGGGCAGCTGATGCTGAGTCCTGATGTTTCTTAATATAAGAAGAGCTGGTGGTACAGCCCCTCGTCTTTCCTGCAGCCTGGGCAAGACTGGAGACTATCAGAATCAGGTAGCCGAATTTCATTTAGTAAAAATAAAAAATTCTGGTTAACTGATAGGAAATACGGCAAAGAAACGTCAAACTTGTTTCTTCTGACTTATGCATTCCCCACTCCCCCCGCCCCAGGCTAAGCGAAGCTTTCTGCTGAATGAGACGTTGTGTTGTGAAGCTGTGCTGTGCCTCAGTGATGTAGTGGCCATTACTGTGTTTTTCCAGGCCTTGGCAAGGAGGCTGAGTTAATTTTGCCTCTTTACAGGCCTTGATGCTGCTGTCGGCTCCTGCTGTTCAGTATCGCATTAATGCACTCTGTCTGGGGATACTTAGACATCCACAGAAACTGGTGCTAATGAAAAATGGGCTGGTTATTTACATGTGTATGTTTTGTTTGAACTGCCTACTTTGAGTGCTATTCAAGGTAGATTTTTAAATCCTTCATGCTTTTCTCTGCCTCTCTTAATATAAATTGGTTTGATTTCTGTGTTCAAGAGTCTATTTCTTAATGTTTTACCCTTCAGATGGCATATATTAGCTGGAGGTAGCACGGTTTCAGTGCAGACACCTTGTTCCTGAATTTACTTTTTCCTCTTAGGCTTGGAGACAGCCTAAATTTGTTGACCTTCATGGCATGTGGCAAAGCACATTTCCGAGAGGGTGGGGAATGTGTCTGAGGTTTTGGGTGTCTGGAAGTGCCAGTCACATTGATTCAGTTGATGCATGGATGTGGTTTTGCAGTAATTTTCTATACATGCACCTTGGCAGGCACATTCTCATACCCTGAAGTAATAAAGTTCTGCAAATGAATATACCCTTCAAAATGTTTTTGATTAACTGATTAGCAAATAGTTTATTGTTCTAGGGAAATTTGAGTATATTGAATCCAAGTCAAAATTCCTAAAATGAGATAAGATTTAACTAGAGATCACAGATCTGGAAAGTTGAATTAAGCTTGTAGGAAAACTGGACCTAAATTTCTGTTTTGCACACAGTTAAAAGCATTAAAATGCATTAGCAGGGAAATGAGATGTATTTTCATGTTTTGAACCTGGATATTGTATTTCTCTTGTTTCATTGGGTCTTCTTAAAGCTGACCTCCAGCTTCCACTTCAATGCTTAAAAAGTTTAAGTAGTCATACCTGGTGAATATGCAAATATATCTCTTTATTTTGGGGCCCACTGATCTGATCAGTTTAGGACTGGCAGAAGTACTTGGTTGTGGGGAAAGAGGATATTCCATGATGACTTCCACCCGCTACCAGTCAGACTTGCATCATGCTGTCTGTATTGGGTATCTTTGGATAAGGATTACAGGAGTGATTTGGTTAGTAACAAGCAACTGCACCTAGTCCAAATTCTCAAATTATTCAAATTCAATGAGTCTTGTATTTGTTCTGTATTTATATATTTTTGCTTAACACCATTAGACACTTTAAAAAACAAAACAAAAACAAAAAAACAAAAAACCCCCCTCTATCTTGTAATCATCTAACTGCTGTCTTTAGTCTCACTGGATGTGCCTAGAAAAATATTGCTTGATAAAGCAAATTTTTTCCAAAGGAATGTATTTCTGTGCATGGATGGGTGGATAGGTGGGAGATGAAATGAGTGTGCTGCTAAAGCTGAGTTTTCTAACAAAATAGTAGTTTTGTTTATGAATAGAATGAGATGCGGAGATAAATTTTATGAGAGCACTGCAACTATAATCAAATGCAGAGGATAGCAGAAGAAGCTATTGCTCCGAGGAGACTACTGGTACATTTTTGTTTCTCTTGTTTTATAGTACTCTGTGAAGAATAAAGGTTATGATTTGTGTTTATGGAAAAAATCTTTGTAGAATGACTTTCGCTGGGCCCCATATTCGACAGGAAGTGTGTGGGAGAAGATGCAACGGATTGTTTTGTTTGGAGGAGTAGCCAGAGCCCGCTGGGAATATCAGACGTACACCGGCAGTCAGAGCGGCGCGAGCCTGCAACCTGCTGAGCTTTTCAGGTTGACTGCCTCAGCCTGGCTTGTTTGTGTGCTAGCATAAATTGTTAGGCAGTGCTCGCCTTTGACCTTGCCTCTCCGTTTCTAAAATAGTCCATCTATATCACTTATAGTATTTCAGTTTGGTTGACTGCTTAGAGCAGTGTAACACACATCAGTCCGGTGTGAGTCTCCTCTCTCTCCCCTCCCCTTTGTCTTTATTTAATGAAAGCAAAATAAATCTAGAGTAATTTGCTTCAGTTGAACTAGCAGGCTATATAGCTGTACAATAAGTTATTCTGGGCTTATATGTATGTCTGCATAAGCAACCTCCTTCCCCCAAAACAACCCAGCTGAAAAACTCCAAGCCCTCCTCAAACCTTCCCCATGTAAGAACAGCTGTGAGATCCCTGGTGTGACACCAGAGGCATCTCTGTGGGATAACCTGTTCAACAGCTGATATGGAAAGGGGGCGAGGTGGTTCCTCCTGTCCGTGTTGTGCTCCTGCTGTGGTCCATCTCCAGCGCTTCGGAGCAAAATAAAATTCCAGAAGTCATGTCTGTGTGCGTGGCAAACTCATTTTTGGTGTCTGTGCAGAGTTTCACTCAGTTGGACTTCTGTCCATTTTTTTATAGTTTCAAAACTTCTTACCCTTGAGACATTGTCATCTTCACTAATTAATCTTTTCATTCTTTGTAGAGTCTAGACTTCCTCTTAACGTCCTGGTTAAAGTGTTTATTCATCCAAGCAAGTCTGCAGTCTTTCCTTACCACTTCTTTCCCCTCTTGCTTGGAATGCAAGTTCTGAATAATGTGTGTATTTTTCACTTGCGGTATATCTGTGTTTTGAACTCAAGTGTTTGAGCACAACTTCACTAATTGGTTTCTCAAAAGTTGCCCTTCTAAGGTCCAAAAACCCCTGTTACATTTACTTTTGTCTGTTTGTTTTTTCTTTTCATTAACTTGTGACATATACAGCATTTTTTTACAGTCAGCTCTTCTATCCAGTCTTTACTTCTCACATAGTTCATGTCTAGAATAGATTCAGCTCATTTTCTGACTCATTTTCCTAAAAAATAATCACACCACTAATGGGAAAAACATCCCTGAAACTTTCAGGCAATATTTAACTAAAAAAAGGGTAAAAGAAGCTACATATTGCATTGTCCAAAAAAAAAAAAAAAAAAGATGGAAATGCAAACAACTTCATTGAACAATAATTACTTCTACATGGGATGATTTCTAACTCCTGTGTAACCACTGACCTTGCTGGTTGCAGCAGGACCAGGCTGATCCTGAAGCTCAGTGGCAGCAGCTTGCAGTAATATAAGAGGCTATAGGTGGGCCTGGACCTCTGTGTGTGTGATGCCTGGCCTTTTCATGGGTTATGGGTGTTTCAGAAACTGTGATTTCATCACTTGTTTGTGTTCAGAGTTGGTAGCTTGAGGGCTAGAAGAGTCCTGGGAAGGCATGGAAAGAAAAGAGGAGAAAGATGGTATGATAGAAGAGAGGTGGGCTGTAATATCATTTTGGTGCTTTCTTACTGAGTACCTCCCTTTTTCTCATATAGACAAAGTTTATCTATAGCTTAAAAGATAAATGTGTTAATACTCAGTTTATTCAGAAAAAGCCAGTATCCCGTATTTTATCTGAACAATTGTGAGGGTGAGCCTTAGCACCTGGAAACCAGTGGAAATAGGTTGCATTTGACCCACATCTCAGGCATAGTGGCTTGTTAGTAAAATTGTGATCATAAATTATGCCAACCTTTTCAGTGTCTGTTTTTAGTATCACTGTTTATACAGTTAAATCTGTGAGTGCACATTTCCTTGGTGAAGAGGTTTATCTGTGCAAAATATGCAGGTTTATATAAGCAAACAGCACAATGAAAACTATGCAAAATCAGTAAGAACAGTAATTGTGAGTGCACAGAGTTGGAAATGTAAAAAGGCTGAAGGTGGCTTAGAGACTTGGCCCACAACATGCATCAGAAATGTCTTTGTGTCGTTCCCCCCCCCCCCCTTCCTTGGAGATGTAAATGCAAGTGTGGAAAACTTCCTCTTACTCCTTGCATTTCATTTCTTTCAGTTGCTGAAAGAAATCCAAGTTCTCATAGTTCACATAGAATGGATTCAGTCCGGGGAGATCCTTGCCCTCTTCTCGTTATTAATCTAGAAGACATTATGCTTGCAGCATATAGCTTTGCTGTGAAGAATATAGAGCAGCGGGGAGGGGGAGGAAGAGGCGTGCTTCCCTTCCCCCCCCCCCCCCCCCCCCCCCC